>NC_091186.1:41967671-42085171 GCF_040958095.1 Procambarus clarkii | reverse complement strand
TATATATATATATATATATATATATATATATATATATATATATATATATATATATATATATATGTACTGCTGCAAACCTCTATATTTTGTATTAGTTTTTGCTTCCCAAGGTGCTGATTCCAGGCCAGTTCCGCATATTCCAATATTGGCATAACGTGTGTTCTAGTCTCTAAAAAGATTTCTTATGTATATATATATATATATATATATATATATATATATATATATATATATATATATATATATGTATATAATTAGGAAGTAATGTTTATTTGGGTAAGTTGTCAGCTTATATGAACTAATAGCTAGTGTGGCTTGTATATGGGGTACATCCGGTGTCTTACCCTCAACGGTACCCTCCTTACCCTTATCCGCGGCGGTACCTTTATGGTCAGGAAGCCACGGATATTTACAATGGGGCTTGGTCAGTCAATATGATTCCTTTGACATCACTAAACTGTAACTCTTATGTATTCTGTTCTCGTATTGACAATTTAAATGACATCAAGAATATTTTGAATATCTTCTGACATAGATGGTGCTGTAGTTGATTGTTGTTCATGACTTGTCCAATGGGTCGAGACTGGTCTCATTAGCATCGCTCAGATTAGTGGGAAGAAATTCTTGCTGCAAGAATGTGTGTTCTCAGAGCTAACTAGGGTAACTAAAATACTTATTTCCTAAATAAATACTTTAATTGTAAATATTTGAAAATATATGGTATGTTTCAAAATTTCTGACGATATAAAACATATTGTGGTTTATAATTAAGTTCTTAATAGTGATCCTATCCTGCATCATAATTTACATAATATCTACTTCTGTTTTGTGTATTAAAATTACTACTTTTTATGTTAATTTCTTTCTGTAAATGATGATGATGATAAAGTTCAGTAAATGTAAGTAAGAACATAAGAATGAAGGTAACTGCAAAAGACTTATTGGCCCATACGAGGCAGCTCCTCGTATGGAGCTGCCTTTGATAAGTAATTACCAAAGAAGGCACCAAGCCGGGAAGGCTGTGTAGCACAATCAAATAAGTCAACTGCTCCTGAAGAGGACGGTATTACTTACAGTTTACTGAGATTAGTCTCACAAGTACCAGGTAATCCACTTTTAGTGTTGTACAGAATGAGTTTAAGTGAAGGAGTATTACCTGATGATTGGACAGTGTCATTGTTCCCATCCCCAAAGCACACTCAGATAATTATAGACCCATATCTCTAACATAATTTTGTCTATTAGCACAGTTTTCGGCGTGAATGCATTTTGGTTCTACAAGGTAGCCAACTCCATCAAAATATTAAATATGTACCCAAATCAATTAACGATTAATCAACCAATTACTCGATGGGATAACTTGGATCTAGCAGTTGATTTTGTAAATGCACCCAAGAAAGATAATGTACACTCTACATTATTAAAACAGTTAACACTGTGAAGCATCACTGAAAGTACTCAGAGTATGGGTAACGATGTGTATCAGTGCTATACCGACGGTTCTGTAGAAGAAGGTGGACGATGTACCGGATGTGCATATAATATATTTGAACAATCTTCTCTCGTACATACATGAATGAAGCGCGTCAATGATTGGGCAAGTACAACTCAAACCGAACTTGCAGGCATATACCTTGCCACTGAATTTTTAAAACACAAAGGCAGTCGACTTATATACTGTGATTCGCAGAGTGCACTCCTGGTATTGAACGCACATAGTAGTGACACCCAGAAAATAGTCAGTGATATTCGAATGAATATTTTAGCTGCCAAAGAAAAGAGATTTGAAATTAAATTCCTATGGATACCATCACATGTTGGCATCTCAAGGCATGACACTGTTGATATGCTTGCAAAGACAGCCTGTAGAAAACCAGTGGTAGAAACTTATATGGGTGTTTCATTATCAGTGACAAAGAGAATACTTAAGCAAACATCTAATGAAAATCTCACCGACCTAACAAATTCACAAAGACCTGAAAATTGTAGCATTAAATATTATGATAGATATCGTGCGGAGACATTCACATACAGGATTAATGGAACAAGAACCCAGCAATGTGATGTTATAGTGGCCATAATACGCTTGGGATATAGACGTATCTGGCAGCTTTCTCAAAACCCAAATGTCGAGTACACAATGTGTCAACTTTGTGAAAGAGAAAATATGCACTGCCTTGAACATTATATTGTAGAATGTCCCATACTGACTGACTTTCGCCCTCCTGGGCTAAGGTATGCTGAACTGTGTAATTACTATTTCAATACTGGAACACTTGATGATATATTGAACTTGTACCCTAGATTGACCATGTAACGTATCAATTATACAATGAATGTATGTGATGTAACTCTATAACCTGAGCTTGTGAAAGCACCTTAATCACCTTCAGTGATTAAGTGCTTAATTGCACACTAGTTTCTCTATCAGTTATCTCACCTTGTCAGAGTAAAAGAGACAAATATATGTGTATGTATGTGTGTATATATGTATGTATATATATGTATATGTACGCATACGTCTGTGTGTGTATATATATGTGTATAAAGTATATGTGGAAGCTGGTCAGAATTCAATTTCACCTTTGTAAATGCACGTTAATGACACTATGTAAAAGACACATCGAACACTTTATGTAGGGCATACGTAAATCTGTGTATTTATGTATTTACGTATGTAGCTTAGCCTAGCATTTTAAAAACACTACAATCACCTTATGTGGTTGATTGTTCAATAAATCCCTGAACTATATGTTTAACAAATCTCTAACCCTATCAATGGAGTTAGTTAGTTTAGTTCTTATATTATGCACCCTATACCCATCTTGTGGGCGGTAGTGGAAAGGGTTAGAGTCCATGGCGGACTGAAGAAAATGTATATATGCTGGTTAGCATTGTTAATGTGTGGCCACGTCTGTGGTAGAAAATAATACAAAAAATCAAATAAAGGTATTATTGAAACTTTATAGGAAAACATTAAATCCTAAATATATCTTTAATATTATACTTGAAATATTGTATACTTTGCTCTCTCCATCGTACTTCTGCACCTGCTGGCAAGTGGTTCGGTGCAGTGTGCAGGTGATGTTCATTACTGAGTGAGCTGGCAGGTGGTGCTCACCTGCCAGCTCACCCAACGAAAATTTGGTTTTTAATACACTTACACATATATTGGGTCTTTCCTTCACCTTCATTCAAGCACTAGGGTATTACAGTAAGTGTTTTAATTATAATATTTATTAACGTTATTATTTTTAATTTTTATTATTATTAGTATTATTATTAACAGGAGAGGATCGAGTGTGTGTGTGTGTGGGGGGGGAGGGGGTATAATGGTACACATGTCCACATCCCAATGCCCGCCCTTCCAGGACTGGGGGTGCGGGGGTGTACAATAAACTATACCCACATCCGGCGGCAGCTTGTCGAAGGCGGAAGTGTAGCCTAGAGAATTTGTCATGATAATTAGTGATGACTCTTATTTTGATTATGGGTCCGTAATCCAGTTAAGCTTTTATTCTTAATTTATATTACAATGCTGGTAAAATACACTTCTTGATGATGAGTATAGGAGTACAAATGAACTCATTGTGTACCCAAGTTCAAGTTCAAGTATGTTTATTGAGATATGCAATAAATACATCTCAAAGGGATAGAGTAGCTTAGGCTATTTCAACCCCCCTCTAATTCAAGTCCCTCAAGGGGCGCACAAATACTGTGACTACAAATAGACAAATAACATTACAAGAATCCAAACAAGAATTGTGTACCCTATACTCACAGGATGAATATAGGGTACACAATAAACTACCACTCACATCATGGGTATGGGTTGCACAAGAAACTATCGCGCAGAGGATGAATATGGAGAGCAAAGTAAACAAAGATTCACACGATGAGAAAGGGTTGCGCAATGTCCTATGACTCACAGAATGAGTATTAGCTGCACAATAAACTACAGGTCACAGGATAAGTATGGGTTGCACAATAAATTACAGGTCACAGGATGGGTATGGGCTGCACAAACTACCGGTAACAGGATGAGTATGGGATGCACAATAAATTACGGGTCACAGGATGAGTATGGGTTGCACAAACTACTGGTAACAAGATGAGTATGGGATGCACAATAAATTACCGCACAGAGGATGAGTATAGGGTGCACAAACTGGTTGGGTAAATGGAAATGGTTGGGTACATTTCCTTTCACCTAATGCGACTATTCATGTGTCCGGACACCGGCGATTGTGTGGTATTGGCTATTTATTAACCATAACTTTGCATTAATTTAATAATTATATTAAGATATGTTTTCCTTGAAATGTAGTTACATTATCGTCTACATGGCTTTATTCTGACATAAAGACCTATGGCGTTACTTTGCATATATGCAAAGTAATTATAAAATTGATTGGCTTGTGTGGAGGCCTTCACACTCCCTGAGCGAGCCATCAAATAACTATAAAAAGGCATATATCTTAACTTTCAATTCAGTTATATTTATGCCAAAGTATTAACATGCAGCTTATATTTATGTCTTTATGATGACATAGAAAACTTCGTTTATTACAATATCTAGATTAAATTAACATTGATCTTCGGAAGGTCATAGTTCCCATATCGGTAAGGAGAGCGTTGGCCATGAAGCCTTGTTTAAAGTATGAATATTTTTCCTCTCTAATAAGGTATAATCTCTGTGATGGATTCACAAAAGCTATTTTATATCTGCCTTTCTGATAACATATGCAAATATAATCTTTATTTGTGAATATTTGTTAATTAAGCAATATATCAGAGGGCGTGTAGGGTTCGGTGTTCAATGAACGAAAAGGACTGGATCACTGTGTACAGGAGGCTGATATGGCAGCAAACACTCTCCTGGCGACCATATTTCTTGGATAAGTCGCTCCACACAATTGTCGCTTGGACCGTCGACTTCCTATGGCGTCACCTCTCACATATTTACGTCTAATTTCGTTATGAAATTAGATTATTTCAGAGTAAAAATAGGTTTGATCATGTTCTATGTGTAGCACCAACATTATAGTAAGTAAATATGCCATATTTCTTCATTACTTACGTAATGCTAGGACGATTTGGGTAGTTTTGGCCTGATTTGGGGTGATTGGGGTAATTCTATGGACCGATGAAAACTGCCACTTTTATACAACTACAAATATCTTCGGTTTTACTTAAAATATTTGTCTGGTAGAGGTTTTACATATAGATCGCGTTTCTGTCTTTCTTCTGACTAATAAATAATTTTGGTTTAATCAGTTATCAAGATGTTTTCAACAATATTCTTTCAGCGTTCTTCTTTTCCAACACGGGCGACCCTTTTGAAAACGCGATACTTGGGCTAACCCATCCTATACTTGGGTCAGTTTCCATTATGGTTCGGAACAACGTCATCACAACAAAGGTTGCTATGCTCCACGTGTGCGCCACCCGGGAAGTTCGCCTGTCTTAAAGACCTGTGTCCACAATACCCGCCAAATTGTCCCTCCCACAGTACTCTCAGGACACTTATGGCAGTGTAAGTGTGTGGTGAGGCCACACCACTGAAGACATTGAGGATATACCACGAGGGAGAGACAAAACTGTTGAAGGAAGGAGTCACTGGCTCCACCTGACCACCTTGTTCCTCGCACTCTCATCATCCTCAGTAAGTATTGGAGTACTTTCTGCTCCACCATTATCTTACACCTCAACATGCAATTGTTGGGGTGTGGAAATAGGCCTATGAAATTGTTGGGGTAAATTATATGCCAATGTCATTGTTGGGGTGAATTATAAGCCTATAGCATTGTTGGGGTGAATTATAAGCCTATAGCATTGTTGGGGTGAATTATAAGCCTATAGCATTGTTGGGGTGTGGACATTGGCCTATCGAATAATGATAATTTTTATAATAATAATAATGAGAAAATCCACTGGGACTGTGTGGTGTTGCAAACCCACGACCAAGGCATTGCAAGTCGCATACTCTACCACTGTACCATCACTGACTTGCTAAAAGTCTTACAATCAGATTTCTAAAGATATCATAGGAAGTATCCTGATATTACAGGAAGTCTTGAAGCCAGTCCAAGTTTTACGTAAGACCCCTAAGCACTCAGGTGAAGGAGTAAAATATTGTAGTTGAACACTGTATGCCCATCTTCAGATACACAGAAAATTGCACTAAGGAGATATACATCAATGAACAATCCACTGGTTGCATCCCCTCACAGCCGGAGTGAATTTTCTCATTTATGTATATCACGTTAGTGTGATTTTCTGTGTGTAAATAATATTAATAATAATATTATTATTATTTATACAAAAGATTGTGTGTACAAAGAACATAAGAGTATTAAATGAACAAATCCACAAGGGCCATGATGAGGGTTCGAACCTACGTCCGAGAGGATCCCAGACGCTTCTTAACCACTTAACTGCGCCAAACGAGTATTCTCGGTCGGTAGGAAACTGTGCCAACCAAGAAAGCTCGTTTTGATTTTTTTCGTACCCATTCTAAATGTGTGCAAGATTGGATGTGTACGAAATGGACTCTTACGACCTCCAGTGAGAGGCTGGAAAAAAATCTTGGAAAAAATTCCCCTTTTTCACTTAGGGCTGCTGGCTGGGTTAGGACTGAGTGAACAACCATGAGTGGCACACGCGCCTCTGACTCCCAAACACCTATCTGACAGTGTTGAAAGATCGCGCTTTGTCGGTGAAATTCAAACCTTAATGTTTGAAGAATATAAGGGTCATAATATTGGTGAAGCTAGGTGCAATAAGGACCTAACACAAAGGTCAGATGCAAGTGATACAGCACCTATGAGGACAATACAGCGAGCGTATCCAGTTGTAGCTCTGAGCGCCACCCTTGCCCACCTATGCTATCTCCAATTTATTTAGATGATACATAGATGAATCGTTTTCTGCGTTCAGTGATGATGCATCTGATACAAGTAGCATAGATAAACAGTGTTAGCGACTTCCATGGTGGTGTTTTCCATATATATTTTCAAGAATAGCTGAATCTCTTCTTGACCGATGGACACTCTTTGAGGCTGGCTGAATTTCTTCCAGACTGACCTTACCTTGAGGTGCTTCCGGGGCTTAGCGTCCCCACGGCCCGGTCGTCGACCAGGCCTCCTGGTTGCCGGACTGATCAACCAGGCTGTTGGACGCGGCTGCCCACAGCCTGACGTATGAGTCACAGCCTGGTTGATCAGGTATCCTTTGGAGGTGCTTATCCAGTTCTCTCTTGAACACTGTGAGGGGTCGGCCAGTTATGCCCCTTATGTGTAGTGGAAGCGTGTTGAACAGTCTCGGGCCTCTGATGTTGATAGTTCTCTCTCAGAGTACCTGTTGCACCTCTGCTTTTCAACGGGGGTATTCTGCACATCCTGCCATGTCTTCTGGTCTCATGTGATGTTATTTCTGTGTGCAGGTTTGGGACCAGCCACTCTAATATTTTCCACGTGTAAATTATTATGTACCTCTCACGCCTGTGCTCAAGGGAGTACAGATTTAGGCTCTTTAGTCGGTCCCAATAGTTTAGATGTTTTACTGAGTGGATTCTAGCAGTAAAGGATCTCTGCATGCTCTCCAGGTCAGCAATTTCTCCAGCTTTGAAAGGGGCTGTCATTGTGCAGCAGTACTCTACTCTAGAGAGCACAAGCGTTTTGAAAAGTATCATCATCGGTATAGCATCTCTAGTGTGAAAAGTTCTTGTTATCCAATCTGTCATTTTTCTTGCAGTTGTGACGGCTACTTTATTGTGTTCTTTAGAGGTAAAGTCTTCCGACATGAGTACACCCAGATCCTTTACATTGCCTTTTCGTTCTATGTTATGATTTGCCTGAGTTTTGTATGTGGTTTCCGTTTTTATATTTTCATTTTTTCCATAGCGCATGAGCTGGAACTTATTTTCGTTAAACACCATATTATTTTCTGTAGCCCATAGAAAGACCTGATCTACATCTGATTGGAGGTTTGCCGTGTCCTCTATGTTGCCTACTCTCATGAAGATCCTAGTGTCATCTGCAAAGGATGATACAGTGCTATAGGTTGTGTTCTTGTCTATGTCTGATATGAGGATGAGAAAAAGTACTGGAGCAAGCACAGTACCCTGGGGGACTGAGCTCTTCACGGTTGATGGGCTGGATTTTATTTTGTTGACTATTACACATTGGGTTCTGTTGGTCAGGAAATTGTAGATCCATCTGCCTATTTTTCCGGTAATTCCTTTTGAACGCATTTTATGTGCAATAACACCATGGTCACATTTATCAAAAGCTTTTGTGAAATCTGTGTAAATTACATCAGCGTTTTGTTTGTCTTCCATAGCATCTAATGCCATATCATAGTGGTCCAGCAACTGCGACAGGCAAGAGTGCCCTGTTCTGAAACCATGTTGTCCGGGGTTATGGAGATGCTGTGATTCCATGTATTTTGTGATCTTACTTCTTAGCACTCTCTCAAAAATTTTTATGATGTGCGATGTTAGTGCTATCGGTCTGTAATTTTTTGCCTGTGCCTTATTTCCTCCTTTATGAAGTGGTGCTATCTCTGCTGTTTTTAGTATATCAGGAATAATGCCAGTATCTAGGCTTTGTCTCCACAGAATGTGGAGGGCCTGCAATAGTATTTTTTTACAGTTCTTTATGAATACGGAGTTCCAAGAATCCGGGCCTGGTGCAGAGTGCATAGGCATACTGTTTATGGCTTCTTCAAAATCCAGTGGGGATTGGGTGATGTCTGATACATGATTTGATGTTGGTATCATATCCATGAAAAATTCATTTGGGTTATCAATCTTTAGTGTGTTTAATGGCTCGCTGAAAACAGAGTCGTACTGCTTCCTCAGTAGCTCGCTCATTTCTTTGTTGAAATGTCATCGGTGAAAGTTCCATCTCCCTTTCACAGGGACCCGATACTAGATGTGGTTTTTTATCTTGATTTTGCATAGGAGAAAAAATATTTCGGATTTCCCTCTTATTTCACTGATGGCCTTTTGCTCTCTTTGCCTCTCCTGGGTTTTGTATGATTCTTGTAGCTTCCGTTCAATTGTTTCTATTTCTCTACCTAACCTTCTTCGCCATTCTTGAGATAGGGTGCGACTCTCAAGTTGTTCTGCGATTCGTTTTCTTCGCCTATATAGGGAACGACGTTCCCGTTCCAATCTGCATCTCTTCCTCTTTTTTCTTAGAGGTATGTGGTTTGAACATATTTCTAGTGCTACTGAGCTTATTTTTTCCAGGCACTGGTTCAGGTTTGCATTTTCTAGCTGTTCTTCCCAGTTTATTTCTGTGAAGTCCTGGTTTATTTGCTCCCAGTTTATCTGTTTATTATTGAAGTTGAATTTGCTGAAATCTCCTCCACCGGGAATCTGGACTGGTTTTGAAGGTTTACTCCCCATGGTTGTCATAACTTCAATTAAGTTGTGATCTGAGTAACAGGTATTTGTAATCATTATGTTCCTGATCAATTCATCATTATTAGTGAAAATGAGGTCCAGTGTGTTCTCCTTCCTAGTTGGTTCTACTATTTTCTGATGGTTCTGACGGACACTCATTGAGGCTGGCTGAATTTCTTCCTGTGTGGGACCTTACAAGGCGATCTTTTCACGACTACCTTACAAATTGATCTTTCCCTGTAATCTTTGCAAGACTACCGTACGTTTTACAAGCTTGGCTACATACCACCTACAGGTACTAATGCCAAGGGTGTACATGAGTGCGTTATTTGCAAGCACACAGAACAAAGAAACAGGAAGCGAAAATCTATCCGTACCTGGTGCAACGAGAGAGAAGTCGCACTGTGTACCCTGGACTACTTCGTTGATTATTACTCGCTTCCGAAGTACTGAGTGTGTAATACAGTGTGTTACTGTGTAGTGTGTGAAACTGTACATATTGTAATTTTAGTGAATTTTTAACAAGTAATATTGCGAAAATAAACATTTATTGTGGACACATTGCTGTCACATGTATCACAGTTTCATGGAACATTATGAACGTTCTACTGTATACATATTGTAAAGAATACAAATATACATCATATACGATAAAAAACAAACAAATAAAACTGCATTGGAAATACATAAAACAGATAATTGAAAATATATTTGTGCCAACATCTGGTGCTTGAATGGCCCGCGCGACCGTGTCTGGGCGTGTCACGCACGGGCGACCAGCTCCTGATGACATCACAGCGCACCTTGTCCACGTCCCCACAGCCAAAGTAAGTGGAATTTGGCATTTATTTTTACATAGACATGTTTAGGGAAGGGAATTTATCATTTTATGAAGAAAAATGAATTTTTTGGGACACATTATTTCATGCGCACAGGGGGAATTTCACAATAAACTCGGCACAGCATGGTGGTTAATCGACTGAGCTACAACATGGATAAGAATTGCAACCGAGAAATCAACTTGACCTACCACGGATCCTGCAGTCTCTTTGAGACACACACTAGGTTTTTACACAATTCCCCCATGCACCTGAGCTCTGTCAATAAGCTGTTCTACCTCTTCGCCCTTACTTCATTACACACTCTCGGACGTAGATTTGAACCCTCGTCACAGCTCTTGTGGATTTGTTAATTTCAAACTTGAAATTAAACAAACTCATTTCAAATTTGTTCATATCAAACCTACCCGTACTATCAAAAATATTTGAAAAAATTATCTACAAACAGCTGTACTCCTACCTCGTAAAATTCGACATACTCGGCCCCTGCCAGTTTGGCTTCCGCTCCCAAAAGAGTACTAACGACGCAATTATTAGTCTCCTTGATATAATTTACTCAACCCTTGACAAAAATGAGTTTCCGATTGGACTCTTCATTGACCTGAGAAAGGCCTTTGATACTGTTAGTCACAACTACCTCTTATGTAAACTGCATCATTATGGAATCCGAGGCCATGCCCTGCACTATATACAATTCTATCTTAGTGATAGACACCAATGTGTAGCCATCAACGATATAACTTCCACTCTACCAATAACAATTGGGGTGCCACTGGGCAACATCTTGGGACCTCTCCTATTTCTTATGTACATCAATGGTCTGCCTGATGTCACCAACATTCTGAAACCTACATTGTTTGCTGATGATACTTCCCTCATCTGCTCTAACCACAAAACACATACACTAAATAATGCTGTTAATAATGAACTAAAAAAAAAGTCCACTTATGAATGTCAACCAACAAACTAACACTTAACATAGAAAAGACCTACTACATCTTATTTGGAAGCAAATCAACAAATGCAATTCAGCTTCAGATAGACAATGTTATCATTAGTAATAAAAATGATGGAAATTTTCTTGGCCTATTCCTAGATAAGAGACTCGACTTCAGCACCTACATACAACACATAACTAAGAAAGTCTCTAAAACAGTTGGTATACTCTCCAAAATCAGATACTATGTATCTAACTCTGCTCTCATCTCGCTATATTATACACTAATCTATCCCTATCTTAATTATGGTATCTGTGCATGGGGTTCAACCACTGCAAACCACCTCTGGTCCATCATCCTTCAGCAAAATCTGCTATCAGAATAATAACAAATTCTGTTTTCAGACAACACTCAGCCCCCCTTGTTTAACTCCCTAAACATGCTAAACATAATCTCACTCCACACATTCTCTTGTGTCAACTACATTTACAAAACCCTGTTCTTAAATGCAAATCATGTTCTGAAACTCTCCCTGGACAGATATAATAGGACCCATTATCACCACACCAGAAATAAGTATATCTTTGATATCCCCAGAGTCAAACTTAATCTGTGCAAACAATCTTTGCAAATAAAGGGACCTAGTGTATGGAACTCACTCCTAATGAATTGAAAAGATGTCCAGCTTTTGCATCATTCAAAAACAAACTTAAAAAGTACTTAATTTCATCTTCATAGTTTTCTACCTTGTTGCTTTAAAATTGCACTGTATCTAGTGCTACCCAATCTCCATGTACCCAGTCCAAACAACTTTACCATTGTGATCATTGCTGTCTTCTTATATGTGCTTTCAATTTGCTGTATGGTGCCTATTAATCTTCGTTTAAATTACCAATCAAGCTGTCAATGCAATCAGTCTGAACTTTAATATACCAATGTGCTTTAATATTCCTACTAATCTCTCTCATCTCATTTTTTTCTTTCTTGCAATGTATCTGTTATCATTTTATTAATTCTGCTAGAATTTACCTACTTAAAATTATCTGTTAGATTAAGGACCTGCCCGAAATGCTGCGCGTACTAGTGGCTTTACAAGATTGTAAATACCATGCTATGTATTCTCACAAACCCAATGTACCTTCTTCTATATAAGTAAATAAATAAATAAATAAATAAATAAATTTGATGCATCACACTATTGTGATTTCTATGTGTAATAAGAGTATTGTTCAATTGAAGGGACAGCAGTTACACATACAGTACTGTACTAATGAAGCCACTATTACGCAAAGCGTTTCGGGCAAAATTAATAGTAATATAGAAATTTTTTAATTAATATTGTGACGGGGTAAAACACTTAATACTATAAGAGAAGTAAGTTAACAAAATGAGAATGTTCAAGGAAAATAAAAAATTAATACAAAGGTGATTCATAAGGATGACAAGCATTTATTTATTTATTTATATACAAGAAGGTATATTGGGGGTTAAGAGAGAACATAGAAATGAAGTTGATTTTACATTCCTGTAAAGCCATTAGCACGCATAGAGTTTCGGGGAAGTCTTTAAACTAACAGATAATTTTAAGTACTGTAGATAATTTACAGTAAAATTGACATAAAATGTGTACAGGTACTTTACAGCCTTACTTTACAGGTACAGAGTATAGTCAGAGTACTGGCATAGATTATTACATTAAGGAGTCAGTAGTTCTAGCAACAGTACAGTAGTTTATTTACATTAATTACAGAATGGAAATACAAGGTGTAATTTAGAACTGCTCCTCATGACATTTTCTTGGAACATATCAGAACATAGAGTAACATAAACATACTATAATTTAAGGTTAATGGGGTCAACACTTACAAATAACCAAGATCATAAAGGACACGAGTAAACATTTTATCAAAGAAATGCATGAAATTTAATGACATTAAATGTAGACAGTAAATGTAGAAATTATATGAGTAATACAGTGCGCCCTCGCTTGAACGAGCTATATGGGGGCGTAGACGATTCATTTCAGTGTGGAATTCATTCCATCAATCCGGCCCCAGCATCCCCCTTCCCCCCCAAAAAAAAATTAATTATATATATGCCAGTACACATTTGCCTTTTGAAAAATTTAAATAACAAAGAATTTGAATTGCAATGAAATAAATTGATATTGCACGTTACAGTACTGTACTTACCCTACCAGTTGAGTTTTGTAGTGCAAACTTTGTTAGTCTTAATATCCTGAGAGTGCCACACATATGAATATAAATTGTTTAAAGAACAGTAACTCTTGTAACAAATGTACATTATACACAACAGTCTGTACATAAAGTACAGACCACTAGAATCACACTACTGCAGTACACTTATATCATATAAACTACACTTTGTGCATTTAATGTCATTAGAACTGTGCTGTACAGTTCAATTGGTACAGAGCACCACTTGGTTTCCGAACTTTAGTTATCCGAAACTTCCAGTTTCCCGATTGGGGTTGGGGAGTCATGCTACCCGAACAAAGTTCGGGTAGGAAGGGGTCCACCAAGCGTCACGCCGGCTTGTGGTGGTGGGTGGGAGATGGTCCAGTTTGCCCGCTGTGACTTCACAGATTCACGGCCTATTATTCCTATTATTTTGAATTGCCATAAGGCTGGAATGTTCATTCTGTGCTTTTGTTTTACATATCTGCACAATCAAGAAACATCTGTGCACCATGTTGGCTCCAAATGCACGCATTGCGTCAGTGATGGCTGACTGGTGGGTGGATGGACGATGGAGCTCAGGTGGGAGGCAGTATGAATGAGGGGGGGGGGAGAATCAGTGAGAGAGGGGGAGAGAGAGATGCTAGGAGGGAGGGGGAGGTAGGGAGAGATGTTAGGAGGTAGGGAGAGATGCTAAGAGGGAGGGGGAGGTAGGGAGAGATGCTAGGAGGTAGGCAGGAAGGGATGGAAGTAGTGAGAATTAGGGAGGGAAAGGCAGGCTGGCAGGCACAGGCAGGCACAGGCACAGGCAGGCAGGCACAGGCAGGCAGGCACAGGCAGACAGGCAGGCAGGCAGGCAGGCAGGGGCAGCAGGGAGTGAGTGGTAGTCACGCGGTTGAACCGCGTGACCTTGAGAGATGGGATGTAGGGGGGCGGGTGGTTTGTTGGTGGTGGGGGTGAGACCGGCTCATTCCCGAAGATAAGCCTAACACACACTACCCGTTAGCATGATGGCAGGGAGGGAGGCAGGCTGGCTGGAAAGGAAGCAGGCTTGCAGGCTGGGAAGGAGGCAGGCAGGCAGGCTGGGAAGGAGGCAGGCAGGCAGGCAGGCAGGCTTGCAGGCTGGGAAGGAGGCAGGCAGGCAGGCAGGCTTGCAGGCTGGGAAGGAGGCAGGCAGGCAGGCAGGCTTGCAGGCTGAGAAGGAGGCAGGCAAGCAGGCAGGCTTGCAGGCTGGGAAGGAGGCAGGCAGGCAGGCAGGCTTGCAGGCTGGGAAGGAGGCAGGCAGGCAGGCAGGCTTGCAGGCTGGGAAGGAGGCAGGCAGGCAGGCTTGCAGGCTGGGAAGGAGGCAGGCAGGCAGGCAGGCTTGCAGGCTGGGAAGGAGGCAGGCAGGCAGGCTTGCAGGCTGGGAAGGAGGCAGGCAGGCTTGCAGGCTGGGAAGGAGGCAGGCAGGCTTGCGGGCTGGGAAGGAGGCAGGCAGGCAGGCAGGCTTGCAGGCTGGGAAGGAGGCAGGCAGGCAGGCAGGCTTGCAGGCTGGGATGGAGGCAGGCAGGCAGGCAGGCTTGCAGGCTGGGAAGGAGGCAGGCAGGCAGGCTTGCAGGCTGGGAAGGAGGCAGGCAGGCAGGCAGGCTTGCAGGCTGGGAAGGAGGCAGGCAGGCAGGCAGGCTTGCAGGCTGGGAAGGAGGCAGGCAGGCAGGCAGGCTTGCAGGCTGGGAAGGAGGCAGGCTGGGAAGGAGGCAGGCAGGCTTGCAGGCTGGGAAGGAGGCAGGCAGGTTTGCAGGCTGGGAAGGAGGCAGGCAGGCAGGCAGGCAGGCTGGCTTGCAGGCTGGGAAGGAGGCAGGCAGGCAGGAAGCGATATATGGGTGTTGAAGTGAACCATGAACCACGTGACCTTTGAGTGTGTGTGTGTGTGTATGGGTTTGGGGTGGGGGGGGAGGGGGAGGTGTATCGGTGGTGGGGGAGGGACCGGCTGACTCCGTAAGCCTAACCACACTCCACAGACCTGTGACCCAAATTTGTTTCTTAAATGTACAGTACATCATCGTTTATTTTAGGCAGGATGTGCCTGCAGGCTGGCAGGAAACATCCAGAGGATGTTTGCCAGACGTCTTAATAATCAGTTAGGAACAATTAAGGACTTTTATAAAGCGGATCAGGACTTCACTTATTGGTGAGTACAAACAAAACACAGTCGCATTTACGCTATGAACCTGTCGATTTTTTCCCCTAGAGTTTTTCGTGAATTTTTTCGGAAATTTTTTTTTTTACATTTCTAGTTTATTTTTTCCCCTCTATTTCTCGTATACGAACTTACATGTTAACCGACGGGTCTCGTCCCCAAGGGGTTCGGAAACCAAGTGGTGCTCTGTACTCCCAGGTACGTTATGGCTAGTGCTGGGTGCTGGTCCAGTTGCCTGGGCATCCTCAGAAGGTGTGTCCTTGCTAGTGCTGGGTGCTGGTCCAGTTGCCTGGGCATCCTTGAAAGGTGAGTCCTTGCTAGTGCTGGGTGCTGGTCCAGTTGCCTGGGCATCCTTGGAAGGTGAGTCCTTGCTAGTGCTGGGTGCTGGTCTAGTGGCCTGGGCATCCTCGGAAGGTGAGTCCTTGCTAGTGCTGGGTGCTGGTCCAGTTGCCTGGGCATCCTTGGAAGGTGAGTCCCTGCTAGTGCTGGGTGCTGGTCCAGTTGCCTGGACATCCTTGGAAGGTGAGTCCTTGCTAGTGCTGGGTGCTGGTCCAGTTGCCTGGGCATCCTTGGAAGGTGAGTCCTTGCTAGTGCTGGGTGCTGGTCCTGTAGGTCTACTGTGAAACCATACCAAAAACTTTTGAATCTTAGTTTGTTTCTTTGTTGTGAGCTTCATTACAATATCTTTCATAATATATAGTTTCAGTTAAATATCATATATCTTATTATATACATATCTTTCAGTTAAAGCCTGTTTCATCTGCTTTGTACACTTAAAATCAGCTTAGATTATTAGATATCATGTGCTGAGAAATTTTATGCTTATATGCATTAGCACTTCCAACATCTGCACTTAATGCCTCGCCACAAATTTTCTTGTTAATGATGCATTACCTCTCTTTAAATCGACATACTATGCAGTGCTAGCCTTGAAATTGTCTATGTTTAACTTTACAGCAAGTCTTTCAGCTACATTTCTAATAGAATCAACTTACAAATTGTTTTATTTAAAATATTATTATTGTTAGTTTGAAGTTTTATACATTTTATACAGTACAGTTCTGTATTAACCTTAAGCTTTGCATGGCATACATATTTATTTATTGATTTACAAGAAGATATATTGGGGGGGGGTTAACAGAGAATTTAGAAATTAAGTTAAATTACCATTCTTGTAAAGCCACTAGCACGCATAGCGTTTCGGGACCATATACACCATATTTCGGGAGCATATACAACAGGACCTGATGGCAACGTTCAGTTTCTCAAATTTGCTCTAATGCTTTCCAATTTTTTGTGCATACTCGCAAATCCTGCAACTTTGTCTAAATGATCACAAACGTAACTTGAAAATTAAGAAAATAAAGAATAATTATAAAATTGAATATTGAGAACATCAGATTTTTAAATCCGCTGCAAAAATATAAACTATCACCAATTATTTCTTTGGTGTTATTATGCTCTCAGAATAGTATATGATCTTCATTTTCATAGATTTAGAATGTATGTTTTCAGTTTAGTTTACTGTAAAAAAAATTGTCAATGTGGCATTTGAATTATACGCCACACTTAGAAAAAAAATTGATAACTCCAAACATTTAGGGTTTGGGAAAAATCCATTCTAATGGGATTGTAAAAGAGACAGCTGTGCACATTATTTGTAAAAATGGTGAGAATCGGTCAGAAACTGGATTTTTTTAAACTGACTCAAAGTTGAAACTCTAGTTTTAGAGATAATTGAAGTTGAAGTTATCGACAATGAATAATTTAGTTTTTATTCATTAATTTACTTATATGTTTTATTAAAGGTTGTTTGGTATTCGTACTCGAATATGTGAAACTTTTAGGTCAATATTCGTTGTAAGGAGGTCAAGAAAAAATACCCCCCCCCCAAAGAAATAAAATATAGGGATTAACTAGGGATTTAGGGGATAAAAATGTATTCTGTATAAAAGTTATAAAGCCCTAATCTGGTCCCTAATCATCAAAACCACGTAAAGATACAAAGAAAATAGAATTTGAAATCTGAAAAACTGTCAAAAAATTCAGTCCCAAGTTCTGCCAGTTGTGACTGATTCATTTGGTGACCAATTTCATTCTATCTTGACATAGTTAGGGGATGGGTATGCACTCTCCAGGATGTAGAGGTTACAACAAAATCAGATAATAAAGAAAGGAGACAAAAAAAAAATGGACATTGGTGAAAGTAACAGAAATTAACATTAGGCAATGCATTATTATGATATGTAACAAAATGGAGCATGATAATATACTCATTATTATTGGTATTATTATGTATTACTCAGCAATGCTATACAGGCACCAGCTGCATAACTACTTTGTGGACACTTCTTGCTACTATTCTTCTTTGTGCATCGGGCAAGTGCTTGCAGCTCTTTATTACTGCATTATCCCTCAGTTCCAGTTAAATGGAGCTGTTCTCCTTTTTATTTTGTTTTTAAATACATTTCTGAAAATATTGGGGTGAAACTTTCATGACGCTTAAGCTGTGCATGGCATACATATACAACAGGACCTGATGGCAAAGTTCAATTTCTCAAATTTGCTCTAATGCTTTCCAATTTTTTTGTGCATACTAGCAAATCCTGTAACTTTGTCTAAATGATCACAAACTTAACTTGAAAATTAAGAAAATAAATAATAATTATAAAATTGAATATTGAAAACTTCAGATTTTGAAATCAGCTGCAAAAATATAAACTATCACCAATTGTTCATTTGGTGTTATTATGCTCTCAGAAGAGTATAGGATCTTCATATTCATAGATTTAGAATAAATGTTTACAGTTTAGTTTACTGTAAAAAAAATTGTTAATGTGGCATTTGAATTATGCGACAAATTTAGAAAAAAAGGATAACTTTAAACGTTTAGGGTTTGTGAAAAGTCCATTCTAATAGGATTGTAGAACAGACAGCTGTGCACATTATTTGTAAAAATGGTGAGAATTGGTCAGAAACTGGATATTTTTGAAGCTGACTCAAAGTTGAAACTCTAGTTTTTGAGATAATTGAAGTTATCGACAATGATTAAGGTAGTTCTAATTCATTAATTTACTTGTATGTTTTAATAAACGTTGTTCAACATTCGTACTCGAGTATGTGAAAGTTGTAGGTCAATGTGTGTTGGAATGATATCAAGAAAAAATAACCCTCAAAAAAACAAAATATAAAAATTCAAAGTCCTAAGTTCTGCCAGTTGTGACTGATTCATTTGGTGATCAATTTCATCTATCTTGACATAGTTAGGGGATGGGTATGCACTCTCCAGGATGTAGAGGTTACAACAAAATGAGATAATAAACAAAGGAGACAAAAAAAATGGACATTGGTGAAAGTAACAGATATTAACATTAGGCAATGCATTTTTATGATATATAACAAAATAGAGCATGATAACATACTCATTATTATTAGTATTATTATGTATTACTCAGCAATGCTATACAGGCACCAGCTGCATAACTACTTTGTGGACACTTCTTGCTACTATTCTTCTTCTTTGTACATTGAACAAGTGCTTGCATCTCTTTATTACTGCATTATCCCTCAGTTCCAGTGAATAGGAGCTGTTCTCCTTATCAACAAAATGTTCTCCTTTTTTAAAAAAATTGTCTAAAATACATTTCTGAACATATTGGAATGAAACTTTCATGATGGTTATGCCAATAAGTTGGAGATTTGTTTAACATTTAACATTAATGTTCACATAATTCAAATATTTTTTGGCCAGCCCCAGCTTTTACAGCCAGCAGCTTTAGGGTTAATGCACGTGGTTTGTATTACGTAGGCTTTTCTGGGGGGAGCCCCGTCGGCTCCCGGAGCTTTACCGGCTGATGTGCTAATGTCAGACTTTGGCATCAGTCATGTGTATGGAGTTCTAGGGCCTATCGGGGACCACAGCCAGAACCTGGCCCCCTCAGAGAGGCAAGGGGAGCAATGGCCTATAGAAACCCTCGTGTGGTTGGAAGCATTCTATGTCTGCCATCGACCGGGTCAAGCATCCAGAAAGGTAAGCATTCCAAAACAAACCCCTATTCTGGTGAAAATTGCTACCTAAAGCCGAACTAGTGGATAGAACTTTTCAACAGAAAACAAGGAAACTAGTATGACGTCATACGTCACCGCGCCGCTGTCTGCGCAGCTCCCCCCTCCCCGGGAGGGGGAAGGGGGAGCCCCAGACCTCCCACGCCGGCTATCCACCCATCAGTTCTTCGGCTGATGCTATAGGCAATGGTTATGTGCTCCGGCTCCAGTGGTTGTTTCAGCACTGTACCTAGAGTGTGGTGTCTGTTTTCTAGGTGGTGCATGAGCCGGGAGTGATTCTCCAGTACTCGGGCTGCATGCGCCTAGGGTTCCCTTCCCTAGGTGCCTTGTAAGTACTGCCCTTGGGGCTTGAGGCCACCTTCCACAAGTTCCTTGGGTCCTGCCCCTGCTTGGCCGTTTACTGCTTGGTTTTCGGCCGCTCTTTGTGTGCTTGGGTGTTCTGTCTCCCTTGTTCGCCTTAGAGTAAGGGGCAGTTTTTGCACAGGTGGGGCGCAGGGTACTGTGCAGCTTGTCTTTACCAATCATAGCGGCCGGCTCTGTTCCGCTTGGGTACGCTGTCCTCTTGCAGGGTTTTCTTTTTCTTTTTTGTTTATCTACCTGGTGGGGGGGTCTGCCTTCGTTCTTGCCCCTTGTGTCCCTTGTGTTCTGAATATTTTCTGGTGGTACCCCCTGCTAGGTCCCCGTGAGTGTACACGTCCCGGGGGTTCAGCTCTTAGAAAGTTGTTTGGTAGCTTTGGGTGCCGGTTAGCAGTACCCTGCCTGGGATTACCTGCGCGCGAGTCCTCTTATAGTAAACGCTCGGGACCCTGGGAAACCCCTGGGGGCGCGCGGGTCCGATGGATGTGACCCCAGAGTCCCCCCTCGCTTCCAGCGAGTTTGAGGGTTGCTCTCACCCTTTGTCTCTGGGTGACTCTCTGTTTTGCCTCCGTCTGCTGCCTGTGGGGTCGGTGACACCTTCGACCCAGAGTCCGGCGAGTTTGGTTGCTCGTTGGGGCTCGGTTACCCTGTTGTGCTAACAAAGCGGGTGCGGGCAGCAGGGGCGTTGCACTTGAGCCTTGGTGATGGCAACGTTCTCGTGGTTTCCTCCCTGGGAGCCCCGGGGCTGCCCCGTTGTAGTTCCTTTTGGGACTTGGGGGTGTTGGTTGCTTCGGTTCCTTCCACGCCCCCCTTGTCTTTCCCCTTTCCTGCCTGCATCCGGTTCCTTACCGTCTGTAGGTTCGGGGCGGGGTTTTTGATGGTGTAGAGACTCGGGCAGTCTCGGGGAATTCCCCTTCCAGGGTAGTGACGGGGGCATTTGAGCCTGTTCCTCCAGCCGTGTTGTATGAGTCTGCCAGTGGGCTCCCTTCCTTAGTGTTTTCACGGCTGCCCCAGTTTTCTGGTACGGCCGGGGCTTTGGGGGAACGGCTTGGCCCCGGGGCCTGTCGTGTAGGTTCCCGGGGCTGGGGAGGGGCTGACTTGGGGGGCCTTGGCCCCGTTGGACCCCGTGGGGATTTTTATCCCCCTCTAGGCGGGGCTTGTGGTTACGCGGAGTGGGGTCTTTCCTCCCCACTTGCCGTACGTGCTGTTGGGCGTCGGCCCCTCCCCGGGCTCGGTTCCTTGGCCTTTGAGTCGGTTGGTTCCGTCTTGTGGGTGAATGTTTCCTCCCACCCCTTTTTGGGACGGTGTTTTCGTCATGTTTCCCCGTTCGATGGGGTTCTGCGTGACTTCTGATCTTGGGTGTGCCCGAGCCTTCGTGTGCCTTCGGGACTAGTGTTGGCTTCTGTGTTCTCGAGGGTACGGGAAGGTTTTTCGCTACTTCCCGCATTATTGGAACGTCTGTCGGCTCCTCGTCCTTGTCGCCTTGTTGGGCTACTTGTCGCCCGGTTGGGCTACTTGTCGCCCGGTTGGGTTCCTTTTTGGGCTCTTTGCTTCTTTGGCCGGTTTTATTGTTCCTGCTTCCTCTTTTGGCTACTTTTCTCGTGCAGTAGTCCTGTCTGGCGTCTTCACCTGGCGGTGCTCCCAGGTTCTTCTGGGCACGGTTGAGTCGTGTCAAGTTCGTGCCACCGTTCGCCAGGTGAGTTTCTGCGGTCTGGCGTCTTTTGGCCGGGCGCTGGATGTGGAGTTGTTTATATACCTGTCTTTATTTAGGTATATTTTTGTACGACTGAGACCGTTCGCACACCAGTGACTGTCCCTTTTTCAACCCTTCCTGTCCCCCTCATGTGCATGTCCAACCCATGCTGGAGTCATTCAGGGGACCCTCCTTTTTTAATGTTGTGAGGTGTGGGGGTTGTAGGGTTGGTTCTGTACTCACCTGGTAAGGCTCCTGGCTGTGCTTGCAGGATTTGAGCTACGGCTCTTGGGTCCCGCCTATCTGGTAGAACTTGCGGGATAGTACCAGTGGAGTGCAGTGGTGCTATTGGCACATTTGGGGAACACTGTATTACCATCAGTGGTCTGTGCTTGTTACACGACCTACTTGCGAGCATAAGCCTTCTTGCTGGTTCGTCCGTGGACTTCCAGGGCGCACTAGCCTGTTTTCGTATGGCAGTTCCGGCCCGTCCTGGTTGTGGGGGTATGTGGGCCGGTGGACTGCTCCTAGCAGCTGCCTGGTGGGCCACTCTCTGGCCGGTCTAGCCTGGCCTTGGGCCGGGCTTGAGGTGTAAAAGAGCTCCCAGTATCTCATCCAGCAGGTATCGAGCGGGGTTTCTCCGCCGTCGGTCGCCTGGTGCAGGTTTCTGGGCCTGCGGGGTTTTTGTCGTGTCTCCGTTGGCCCTGTCTGGGGTCTGCCTGCTCCGTTCTCTGCCTTTGCTGAAGGGAGTTGCTATTTACATGTTGCATGTTGCAGTGGTGCCTGTTTCTGCTGCTGCACGTGTGCACTGGTACCGTGTTTCACGGTGGCGTGTCCTTGTTCCTGCGTCCGGTTGTGGAGTGGCACTTTGCTGCCGTTTTGTGCCTGGGGATTGCGTGGGTTTTTTTCTGTCCCTGCCTGATTGTCCACCCGTGGTTGTTATCCTGGGATTTTTGTGCTTCCGCTCTTTCTTCCTGTCTCCTCTGCAGCAGGGGTGTTCTGCGTGTGTTCTTAGGCGTTTGTCAGCCTGTGTCCTGTGATGTGCTTCTTTGTCTTGGTCTATTGCAGTTGTTCGTACTCCTTGGTTCGGGTACTGTTCTGGCGGCGACCCTTCCGCCTTCTTTGGTTTCCTAGCTTGCCCTGCCGTTTTTTTTTTTTTTTGGGTCTTGCGATGTCTCGCGTCGGACCCGTCGTTTCTGAACTCCTGGCGGGCTTGCATGCTTTGGGGAGTTTTTCTGTTCGGCAGACGTTCCATCTCCTTGTGCCGGTGGTCGCGCCCGAGATCTTCCCGCGGCTCTGCCTTTTCCTGGGCTCGGAGGGGCCTTGTCGGGGCTGCTTATGTTCTGCCTCGCAGTCTCGCCTCCGGTTGGTGGTCGGGTGGCTTCGTGGTAGGTGTCCCACCTGCGTGCTTCTCTTGGCGGCAGTATGGGGTATTTTGGCGGTCCTTCCTTTTCCTGTCCCTTCTTAGGTGGTTACTCTTGTTACCTTGGTTTACTCTCGGCTTGGTTTTCTGGTGGGGGTTGGGGGCCGTCATCTTGCCACATACTGTCGCCTCTTTTCGTGCTGCGCGGGCGGAGCCGTTTCAGCTTACTTTCGGTCTTGGTGTTGCTTCTGCACCGTTAGTCAGCTGTCTTGTGCGTCGTTTCACCTCCGGCCTGTTCGTGCGCTGCTTGCACCATCTTGGTCTCTTGGTCAGCGTGCTCTGTCTTCTCCTCGGTTGGTAGTGCCCCTTCGGTTCCGGTGTGTTTTTTCGTCGGCTCTTTCCTTTTGGCCTTTGCCTCTGGGGGTCGAGTCGCTGAGTTTTCTTGCTCCTTCGGTTTTAGCGTTTTGGTTGTTCGGTGGCAGCAGTCTCCATCTTTTCGGGCGCGGGGTGGGGCTGCTAGGTTCTGGAGGGGTCCAGGGTTTGTTGGTGCTTTGTTGGTCGGGCCGGGGGTGTGTCGTTTTTTGTGTTCAGTGGCGGCCCTCCGCTGTTGTTTGCGTGCCACAGCGTTTGGGTCCAGAGCGTGTTTTGCGTTGATCCGGTTCTGTTCGTCCCGGTTCGCGGGTGATAGTGTCCCGGGTGGTCAGCCGTGTTCTTGCGGCTAAGCTGCCTGAGTTCTTCCCTCATGCCTGTGGCGTTCGTGGCTTCACTGCTCTCGCTGCCGTCTGGGCGACGTGGCCTCGCGGTCTTTCGGGCATGGATTTTTGGTGTTCGTGCAGGGGCCTTGCTGCTCGTTGTTCTCGTGTTGTTCCCGGGACTTTTCGGGGCTGTGGCGCCTTGGGTTGGCGTTTGCTGCCGGTTGTCTTGCATCCTTGGGGGGTGCGTGGTGTCCGCCTCCCGGTTCTGTCCCTTTGACCTTACTCTGTGGGTAGTTAGCTCCGTGGAGCCAACGGGGCTCCCCCCAGAAAACCAGCGTTTAATGTAATGAAACGCCATTTTCTGGGTGAGACCCGTAGGCTCCCCGGCAACCCTCCCTCCCTCCGGTCGGCGGTTTTTCGCGTGTTTTGACATCCAGCCATCCAACTGATGGGTGGATAGCCGGCGTGGGAGGTCTGGGGCTCCCCGTTCCCCCTCCCGGGGAGGGGGGAGCTGCGCAGACAGCGGCGCGGTGACGTATGACGTCATACTAGTTTCCTTGTTTTCTGTTGAAGAGTTCTATCCACTAGTTCGGCTTTAGGTAGCAATTTTCACCAGAATAGGGGTTTGTTTTGGAATGCTTACCTTTCTGGATGCTTGACCCGGTCGATGGCAGACATAGAATGCTTCCAACCACATGGGGGTTTCTATAGGCCATTGCTCCCCTTGCCTCTCTGAGGGGGCCAGGTTCTGGCCGTGGTCCCCGGTAGGCCCTAGAACTCCATACACATGACTGATGCCAAAGTCTGACATTAGCATATCAGCCGGTAAAGCTCCGGGGAGCCTCCGGGTCTCACCCAGAAAATGGCGTTTCATTACATTCAACGCTGGTTTTTTTTATTATTATTAGTTTTCTACCACAGACGTGGCCACACATTTATAATGCTAAGCAGCATATATACATTTTCTTCTGTCCTCCATGGACAGGGTTAGAGATGTGTTAAACATATAGTTCAAGGGTTTATTGAACAATCAACCACAGAAGGTGATTTGGTGCTTTTAAAATGCTTAGCTAACCTACATACGTAAATACATAGATACACAAATTTACGTATGCCCTACATAAAGTGTTCGATGTGTCTTTTACATAGTGTCATTAATATGCATTTACAAAGGTGAAATGTAATTTTGATCAGCTTCCATATATACTTTATACACATACATATACATACACACACATATATGTACATATACATACATATATACACACACACATGCATTCACATACATTTGTCTCTTTTACTCTGACAGGGTGAGATAGCTGGTTGATACCTGGTTGATACCTGGTTGATGGGGTTCTGGGAGTTCATCTACTCCCCAAGCCCGGCCCGAGGCCAGGCTCGACTTGTGAGAGTTTGGTCCACCAGGCTGTTGCTTGGAGCGGCCCGCAGGCCCACATACCCACCACAGCCCGGTTGGTCCGGCACTCCTTGGAGGAATAAATCTAGTTTCCTCTTGAAAATGTCCACGGTTGTTCCGGCAATATTTCTTATGCTTGCTGGGAGGACTTGCTTGCTGGGAGCTGATAGAGAAACTAGTGTGCAATTAAGCACTTAATTAATCACTGAAGGTGATGAAGGTGCTTTTACAAGCTCAGGTTATATAGTTACATCACATACATACATTGTATAATTGATACATTACATGGTTAATCTTGGGTACAGTAGGCTGTTAGAGAGGGAGGGGAGGCAGCCGAGAACCCGCCCATACCCCCTTCCCCTTTCCTGCCCACTCCTCCTTACTCCTGCCCACCCTCCTTATTCCTGCCCACCCTCCTTATTCCTGCCCACCCTCCTTATTCCTGCCCACCCTCCTTATTCCTGCCCAACCCTCCTTACTCCTGCTCACCCTCCTTATTCCTGCCCATCCTCCTTATTCCTGCCCACCCTCCTTACTCCTGCTCACCCTCCTTACTCCTGCCCACCCCTCCTTATTCCTGCCCACCCCTCCTTATTCCTGCCCATCCTTCTTACTCCTGCCCACCCTCCTTATTCCTGCCCACCCTCGTTACTTTTGTTCAAAGCACAATACAGTGGTACCTCGGAATGCGATTGTCCCTGTATGCGAGGTTTTCGGAAGGCGAGCAGTATTTACTCCAAAAATTTGTCTCGGAAGGCGAGGGTTACTTCGGGACGCGAGTTTGTTGATACGCGTACAGGCCGACCTAGCGCGTGGTGGTTCGGCGATCGTCGCCCCTCCGCCCCGCCGCCCCTCAGTTTACCATTGTCTCGCGCTCAGTGACTACCCCCACATCAATTCTTCTCGCGGATTTTCA
This sequence comes from Procambarus clarkii, assembly GCF_040958095.1. NCBI lineage: Eukaryota > Metazoa > Arthropoda > Malacostraca > Decapoda > Cambaridae > Procambarus > Procambarus clarkii. The sequence goes on along the minus strand of NC_091186.1, from coordinate 42,059,102 downwards.
GTGTTTTGTTGGATTTTTTTGTGATTTGTCTATACAATTTGTTATTATATATCTCACCATGGGTCCCAAGAAAGCCAGTGGTAAGGATAAAGGCCAGAAAGCTCATGTGAGGATGACAATAGAGGAGAAACAAGAGATCATTCGGAAGCATGAGAACGGTACACGTGTTGTTGAACTTTGTAGGCAGTACAACAAAGCCACATCAACAATATGCACTATACTTAAGAAGAAAAATAAGATTATGGGTGCTAAAGTGGCAAAAGGAGTAAGAACATTAACGGCACAAAGACCACAAATACTTGAAGAAGTGGAAAAGTTGTTATTAATTTGGATACACGACAAGGAGTTGAGGGGTGATAGTGTTTCGGAGGCCATTATTTGTGAGAAAGCCAGGGTGTTGCACGAAGACCTTCTAAAGAATACCCCTGCAACGAGTGATGCAGATAAGAAAGAGTTTAAGGCAAGCAGGGGCTGGTTTGAAAAATTTAGAAAGAGAAGTGGTATCCATAGTGTTACAAGGCATGGGGTTATGTGATGTGATTATGGAAGGGGACTCCCCTTCCAAACAGTAACTCCTCTCCTCCTCCCCCCTCCTCACCATCTTCCATACGCCTACAGCACTCGACAGCAAGGTAAGTAATAACTGGAACACAGTTTTGTAGGTTTATTTAGATGAATTTGGTAAATTAGGTATAAAAATTTAGTTTGATGTGGGGTTTTTGGGGTAGTCAGGAACGGATTAATTCATTTCCCTTTATTTCTTATGGGGAAATTAACTTCGGAATGCGAGTTTTCGGAAGGCGAGGCGTCTCCAGGAACGGATTAAACTCGTATTCTGAGGTATGCCTGTACTGTACCTAAAAAAATTTGTTTAATTTTTCTAAACATTTACTATGTTTTGGTGGGAAAAATTTAGTCATAGAAACCTTAAATTTGTTTTATTTTGCCTTAATAGGTAATACTGCTTCCAGTCTCTGCTCGGCTACCCAGGACGATAGCAAACACAACTTCTGCCCATTAATGATGGTAAGGACAATTTTATTCTTACTGTACTACCAGTGTGTGTGTTTATCATGTTGATGTCAATAACCAGTGATTGTGAGTGTATTAATCAAGATATTTTTATTAGTGTATTAATGTTGGTGTTGTCATTTACCAGTGATGGCAAGTGTATTAATTATATTGTCATTACCCAGTGATGATGAGTGTATTAATCATATTGGCATGACTCAGTGATGTTGAGTGTATTAACCCGTTTGTTGCTAAGGGCTATTTGTCCCTTGTCACCCACAGGCGTGTAACAAAAAAGAAAAAAAAAAATTCTTCCTAACCTGTTAATTTGTGTTCCCTGACCACGAGAGAGAGAAAAAATTAATCCTACTTACAAATGACATAAATGAGCCGACAATATGAGCGATGACGTCACACCCTGCATGCTTGCTCATGCAAGGTGCGTCCCAGAGGCATTGCGCGCAGTCCTCAAGCAGTCAGAATTGCCACAAATTTATTTTTGCTGCATTATTTACAGTGTCTAGGCGTATTTTATCACAAATATTATTCAATAATTGTGTTGCATATAATGTTACTTCATGTTCAGTGGTAATAAATGTTGCATACATTGAGTATACACATGCGCACAAAAATATTTTCCCATTATGCCAATATAATATGTATTCACATTGTTCATTATTATATTTACACACATGCACATACTATTTACAGGTTTTTGCACTATTATTGCACATTTAGAATTCTTGGAGAGAGTGGTAGTTGTTGAAGCAGTTGACAGCACACAATGGGACTGCACAAGCTTCACACCATGTTTGCACAAGTTTACGTTTCTGATCTCATTTATTGTTCTACAAACTAAGCAATCACATTGGCCTATTGCACGCTTTCCAGCTGGTGGCAAATGTTTTAGTCGGTGTGCTAGAAAGCACTCCGTGTGAGTGAGCCTGGGTGTAGCAGCATGCTGCAACACTGGGTTCATGATGGGTCTTTGTATGCCAGGAACATCTTTGCCAAACTTTGCTAATAACTGTGTCCCAAGTGTAAAAGCAAACGAACGGAAACTTGGTTTATGTCCAGTTTTCACCAGATACATATTATAGCTGTTCAGCATACTTATGTCAACAAGATGGAAAAACACTTTTTTCGTCCACTTCAATGTTTTCCGCACACACTCGACAGTGCCCACCATCATGTCAGATTTATCAACCAAACGCATGTTGATATTAGTCAAGAACACAATCTGGCTTATTGGTTCTTGTGTTACTCGGTTCACCTTGCCAATGTTCACCATTGTACTATCATGAACGGTTGTCAGCAAGTTCACTTCTCTCGTGTCTTTCTACCTAACTGAGCGTATTTGATCACTTTTTCTTAGCTGGCAGTCACCAACTTCAAGTTTACTGTCAAACACTGGCATTTTCCTTCTTCTTGGCTTTACTGTGCCAAACAATCCAGTTCTATTTTAAATCAAGAACCTAGCTTGCAAGGGACTTGTATAGCAGTTATCCGTGTATAAAACGTGGCCCTTGTTCATCCATGGTGTCATCAGTGACTTTACCACACTACCCGAGAAACCATGTTGGTCGTTACCGAGAATGTCTACATCGCTAGTAGAATACAGAATCGTGTGTAACACATATCCTGTTTCATAGTCACAAAAAACAAAAAATTTCAATCCAAATTTGTTGCGTTTGGAGGGAATATACTGCTTGAATGCAACACGTCCTCTGAAAAGCACAAGGGAATCGTCAATCACCAGCTTCTGTGCTGGTACGTAGAAATCTCTGAACTTACCAATCGCTTCATTCATATAGTGCCTGACTCTCCAAAGTCTATCATCCTCTGTCTGGTCCTCATTACTTGCAAAATGAAGACACCTGAGGAGTATCTGAAACCTGTCTCGGGACATATTTCCTGAAGAAAGGTGTTGGAATAGTCTGGTCTTTGCTCCAATAATCTGTGATAGCATGTTTGACACAATGTTTCATCAACATACATATTGCCAAAAATACATACATTTCACCTACAATAGTGTTTTTCCAATGCTGCAATCGTGAATATTCTGTTATCTCTTTTCCAATGAGATGAGTCGCATGAAGGTTCATTTGGTGTACAATATATTCCATGAGCGGCTCATCATAAAATGCTGTAAAGTAATCCATTTCACACATGTCCTCACCATTATCAGGGAAAAGCTCTGTAATCCCAACTTCTTTATTGTCAAAGGCAGGAATTAGAGTAATAAAATCATCACCATCACTCCACACAAGTACACCTGCTGTCCTGCGAGACGCAACAGTGGCACGACAGCGAGGAAGTGTTGCACACCGTGGACCAGGAGCTAAAGTCCGTCTATGCAAAGTACGGGCGCTATGTGAACGTGAGGTGAAATCACGTGAACATGAGGGTCTTGGTTCCTCATGTGGTGCCATGCGGCGGCGCTTGGCTGGGCGAGACGCTGCTGACGCAACAAATTCTCGCCCAGTATCACCACTGGTACTAGCAACAGGCACGGTAACACTATGCTCTGAATCCACTTCACTAAAACCAGAAAATGAGTCACCTTCCTCTGACTCATCGCCCAAAATATCCTCGTACTCTAAATAAGCACAAGAACTGTGTGGTCGTGGGTGAATTGGAGTAGACACTGGGTGAGGAGGCACGGGTGAGCGTGTAGGCCTCGCCATGGGAGGAGACTACTGTATCTCATATTCACCGTCTGTGCTACTATCATCGGACAATTGTCTGTAGTCCTTATCAATGTCAGGGTCATCAAAAATCACTGTCCTCACCATCAGAAAATAATTCACTAGTTATTTGCTCTTGAGTAAGTGATTGCGTGGTGCGTGCTCAGGAGGCGTTTGGCCGTGCGTTCGCCATGGTGACCGCTGGGTATTTGGGGCCTCCCACGCATTGGTAGCATGAGCTGGATATTTTTTACAAAATGGCAGCTGGTTTACTATATCCCCTGGGCAGCGTATGGGGGGGGCCCCCTACCCCACTGGCCATTCAAATCTTGTGTGGTATTCCATCACGTCATATGACATGATGCACAATTTATAGCAAGTTACTCAACACATCATATGACGTGTTGCGCAGTTTAAGGGTTAATCATGGTGTTATTACCCAGTTATGTTGAGTGTATTAACCCTCTGAAATGCAAATACTGTAGTGTATAATTTTGCTCAATCAGGGGTGTGCATAACACCTTAACCACTGCACTGTGCCAAACGACAAATGCCTACCTTGAGGCTACCTTGAGGTGCTTCCGGGGCTTAGTGTCCCCGCGGCCCGGTCGTCGACCAGGCCTCCTGGTTGCTGGACTGATCAACCAGGCTGTTAGACGCGGCTGCTCGCAGCCTGACGTATGAGTCACAGCCTGGTTGATCAGGTATCCTTTGGAGGTGCTTATCCAGTTCTCTCTTGAACACTGTGAGGGGTTTGCCAGTTATGCCCCTTATGTGTAGTGGAAGCGTGTTGAACAGTCTCGGGCCTCTGATGTTGATAGAGTTCTCTCTCAGAGTACCTGTTGCACCTCTGCTTTTCAACGGGGGTATTCTGCACATCCTGCCATGTCTTCTGGTCTCATGTGGTGTTATTTCTGTGTGCAGGTTTGGGACCAGCCCCTCAATTATTTTCCACGTGTAAATTATTATGTATCTCTCCCGCCTGCGCTCAAGGGAGTACAGATTTAGGCTCTTTAGTCGGTCCCAGTAATTTAGATGTTTTACTGAGTGGATTCTAGCAGTAAAGGATCTCTGCACGCTCTCTAGGTCAGCAATTTCTCCAGCTTTGAAAGGGGCTGTCATTGTGCAGCAGTACTCCACTCTAGATAGCACAAGCGTTTTGAAAAGTATCATCATCGGTATAGCATCTCTAGTGTGAAAAGTTCTTGTTATCCAACCTGTCATTTTTCTTGCAGTTGTGACGGCTACTTTATTGTGTTCTTTAAAGGTAAGGTCTTCCGACATGAGTACACCCAGGTCCTTTACATTGCCTTTTCGTTCTATGTTATGATTTGCCTGCGTTTTGTACGTGGTTTCTGTTTTTATATTTTCAATTTTTCCGTAGCGCATGAGCTGAAACTTATCCTCGTTGAATACCATATTATTTTCTGTAGCCCATAGAAAGACCTGATCTACATCTGATTGGAGGTTTGCCGTGTCCTCTATGTTGCCAACTCTCATGAAAATCCTAGTGTCATCTGCAAAGGATGATACAGTGCTATAGGTTGTGTTCTGGTCTATGTCCGATATGAGGATGAGAAAAAGTACTGGAGCAAGCACAGTACCCTGGGGGACTGAGCTCTTCACGGTTGATGGGCTGGATTTTATTTTGTTGACTATTACACATTGGGTTCTGTCAGTCAGGAAATTGTAGATCCATCTGCCTATTTTCCTGGTAATTCCTTTTGAACGCATTTTATGTGCAATAACACCATGGTCACATTTATCAAAAGCTTTTGCGAAATCTGTGTAAATTACATCAGCGTTTTGTTTGTCTTCCATAGCATCTAATGCCATATCATAGTGGTCCAGCAACTGCGACAGGCAAGAGCGCCCTGTTCTGAAACCATGTTGTCCGGGGTTATGGAGATGCTGTGATTCCATGTATTTTGTGATCTTACTTCTTAGCACTCTCTCAAAAATTTTTATGATGTGCGATGTTAGTGCTATCGGTCTGTAATTTTTTGCCTCTGCCTTATTTCCTCCTTTATGGAGTGGTGCTATCTCTGCTGTTTTTAGTATGTCAGGGATAACGCCAGTATCTAGGCTTTGTCTCCACAGAATGTGAAGGGCCTGCGATAGTGGTTTTTTACAGTTCTTGATGAATATGGAGTTCCAAGAATCCGGGCCTGGTGCAGAGTGCATAGGCATACTGTTTATGGCTTCTTCAAAATCTAGTGGGGATAGGGCGACGTCTGATATGTGATTTGATGTTGGTATCATGTCCATGAAAAATTCATTTGGGTTATCAATCTTTAGTGCATTTAATGGCTCACTGAAAACAGAGTCGTACTGCTTCCTCAGTAACTCGCTCATTTCTTTGTTGTCATCTGTGAAAGTTCCATCTCCCTTTCGCAGGGGCCCGATACTAGATGTGGTTTTTGATCTTGATTTTGCATAGGAGAAAAAATACTTCGGATTTCTCTCTATTTCACTGATGGCCTTTTGCTCTCTTTGCCTCTCCTGGGTTTTGTATGATTCTTGTAGCTTGAGTTCAATTGTTTCTATTTCTCTACCTAACCTTCTTCGCCGTTCTTGAGATAGGGTGCGACTCTCAAGTTGTTCCGCGATTCGTTTTCTTCGCCTATATAGGGAACGACGTTCCCGTTCCAATCTGCATCTCTTTCTCTTTTTTCTTAGGGGTATGCGGTTTGAACATATTTCTAGTGCTACTGAGCTTATTTTTTCCAGGCACTGGTTCAGGTTTGCATTTCCTAGCTGTTCTTCCCAGTTTATTTCTGTGAAGTCCTGGTTTATTTGCTCCCAGTTTATCCGTTTATTATTGAAGTTGAATTTGCTGAAATCTCCTCCACCGGGAATCTAGACTGGTTTTGAAGGTCCATTCCCCATGGTTGTCAGAACTTCAATTAAGTTGTGATCTGAGTAACAGGTATTTGTAATCATTATGTTCCCGATCAACTCATCATTATTAGTGAAAATGAGGTCCAGCGTGTTCTCCTTCCTAGTTGGTTCTACTATTTGCTGGTTTAAGGCAAACCTATCGCACATCCGTTGCAGGTCATTTGCATGTGCCTGCTCATTTAGGCTACTTCCTGGTATTCTTTCTGATATTACTGTATTAGCCAAGTGCTTCCATTTCAGGTGCCGTAGGTTGAAGTCCCCAAGCAGGATGATGTTCGGAGCTGGATTTGTGAGGTTTTCCAAGCAGTGCTCTATTTTCATTAGTTGGTCTTTAAACTGCTGAGGGTTTGCCTCCGGTGACTTATATACAAGGACAACAACTACATTTAGGATCTCTATTTTGATTAATAGCCTTTCGCCAATTACTGCGCCAACTGACAAAAGTATGTTTTATTTCTTCATACACAGTCGAAGTGTGCTCGCGGTAGGTTGGGTACAAAATGGACTCTTAGGACCTCCAGTGAGAGGCAGCCATCTTGGAAAAAATTCCCAGAATGTCCTAGGGCTGCTGGCTGGGTTAGTACTGAGTGAGCAACAATGAGTGGCACACGCGCCTCTGGCTCCCAAACACCTGTCCAACACGGTGTTGACTTGGGTACAAGATGGATTCCTGAGGTGTTTGCCAGATTGAAAAAAATTCCCAGCATTCCCCACGGTCTTGGGTAGGCTCATATTCAAGGTAGCAACCATGTCGTATTCATCCATATCGAGCTCCCAGCCCTAGTCGGCCATGTTTTTAAGAAGGCATATTGCTTAAAGATGAGCATGCCAATGATTTTGATAACCCAAATCTGGAAAAAGACCTAACACAGGTGTCTGCTACTAGTGATATGGATATTGAAGTGAACGATGTGGAGAGTGTGTACAGTACACAGCTCTCACAGCCCTGCCATGCCGGACTAGGTCATCACCATCAGTGGAACAACACAAATGAATTTTTGTATGTTCCACTGAACATTTAGTGCCAAATGCAAATCATTTGGACCATCCGGGAATTCGTTAGAGCGGGGTCTGTTAGAGTGATGATGCACTGTATTTGAAAAGAAAAAATGCAAGAATAGAGAAGTGATTGCAAATATTATTCAGCAGATATGTAAGTAATAAAATTTAGCAGATACTGTATATAAGTAATAAAATTTACTAGATATAAAAGTAAAAATAATAAAGAACAGAAGAGTGGGAAATTAGATAACTAATCAATTAAGGTTTCTAGAGTAAACGAACTGAGATTCAAATAATTAATCAAATGGAATACAAATAATTAGCTAAGTTAAGAATTACATTAATATTGTAATACAGTGATACCTCGGTTTAAGAATTTAATCAGTTCCTGGAGACAGCTCGTAACCCGAAAACTCGTAACCCGAAGCTAATTTCCCCATAAGAAATAATGGGAAATGAATTAATCCGTTCCAGACTACCCAAAAACCTCACTTCAAACTAAATTTTATACTTAATTCAACTAAATCTACACTACAAACCCTCTGAAATGCAAATAGTGTATAGTTTTGCTCATTCAGGGGTGCGCATAACACCTTAACCACTGCACTGTGCCAAACGACAAATGCCATTCGCCAATTACTGCACCAACTGACAAAAGTATTTTTTGTTCAAGTTATTACTTACCATTGGTGATGAATGCTGTAGGTGTATGAACGATGGTGAGGAGGAGAGGGGTTACTGTTTGGAAGAAGAGTCCCCTTCTATTATAACATCAGGCAGTGAGGACCTCTCAGGGGTGCATTCTCTGGCACGTTTTGCCTGCATACCACTAGGTCCTGGTTGTGGCTCACTGTTCGATGTTCTCACAACATATCTGTCCATGGAAGCTTGTTTTTCCCTTTTGCGCAAGATGTCTCAGTAGTGAAGCATCACAATGTCATTGAAAAGATTAAGACAACGGCCTACTACAGCTTTCTCTGGGTGAGTCTTTTCAATAAAAGTTTGAATGTCTTCCCACATCTGACACACCTTAATTTCTGCAGAAGGGACATTCGCTACTGCCTCATCCTCCTCCACTGGAGAATCATCAGCTCGGTCGTCTTGCTGTTCCTTTTGAAGGGCTTGGAGTTCTTCGGTGGTCAGTTCTTCGTTGTGTTCTTCCACCAACTCCTCCACATCACCATCCAATTCCAAGCCCATTTGCCGGCCCAGAGTAACAATTTCCTCAACAATAGGCGCATCATTTACAGGTTCAAACCCCTCAAAGTCTTGTTCTGTCACACATTCAGGCCACAATTTTTTCCAGCCAGAGATCAGGGTTCTTTGAGTCACTTCTTGCCAGGCTTTGTCAACGAGTTTTAAAGCACTACAAATGTTAAAATGGTGTTTCCAGAACTCTTTGAGGGTGAGGTTTGTGGCTTCAGTCAATTCAAAACATTTCCGGCAAAGTGCCCTTTCATAAAGTTCCTTAAAATTCGCTATGATTTTCTGGTCCATAGGCCGAATTAGAGGAGTGGTGTTAGGCGGAAGGAACTTTACTGTGAGAAATTTATTGTATCTGGGCAACAAATCATCTTCCAAGCCTGGAGGATGATCAGGAGCATTGTCGAGGAGAAGCAGGGCCTTGAGTGGCAAATGTTTCTCCTGCAGATATTTTTCTATGGCAGGGCACACCACTTCATTCACCCACTCCATAAAAAAAATCCTAGTCACCCATGCCTTATTATTAGCCTTCCACATCACACACATTTGGGTTTTCTGCACTTTATACTGTTTGAAAACCCTTGGATTTTCAGAATGATACACTAGCAAGGGTTTAATTTTCAAATCGCCACTCGCATTTGAACACAGCACAAGTGTAAACCTATCTTTCATAGGCTTGTGTCCAGGCAATGCTTTTTCCTCCTTGGTAATGTATGTCCTCTTAGGCAATCTTTTAAAGAACAGTCCTGTTTCATCACAATTAAACACCTGTTGCGGTAGGTAACCCTCAGCCTCTGCAAACTCCTTAAATTCTTCAATAAATTTCTCGGCGGCTGGTTTGTCTGAGCTGGCAGCCTCCCCATACCTCACAACACTATGAATACCGCTTCTTTTTCTAAATTTCTCAAACCATCCCCTGCTTGCCTTAAAGTCTTTTTCTACACTCGTTCCAGGGGTTTTCTTTACATGGTCTTCGTGCAATACTCTGGCTTTCTCACAAATGATGGCCTCCGAAACACTATCACCCATTATCTCCTTGTCGTGTATCCAAATTAATAACAACTTTTCCACTTCCTCAAGTATTTGTGGTCTTTGTTTTATGATTATTGATACTCCTTTTGCCACTTTGGCACTCATAATGTCCTTTTTCTTGGAAAGTATAGTACATATCGTTGACGTGGATTTGTTGTACTGCCTACAAAGTTCAACAACACGTGCACCATTTTCATGCTTCCGAATGATCTCTTACTTTTCCTCTATTGTCATCCTCACATGCGATTTCTTGCCTTGATCCTTACCACTGGCTTTCTTGGGACCAATTGCGATGTATATTATAACAAATTTTATGATCAAATAGCAAAAACTCAGAAAATAAATGGTAAATCCTTGTGAAGAATTCAGGTGGGATAGTCACTGGGCGCGAGGCACTGGCAAACTGAGCGGCAATCGCCGAGCCACCACGCGCTAGGTTGGCCCGTACGCGTATCAACAAACTCGTATCCTGAGGCAACCCTCGTAACCCGATGCAAATTTTCTGAGCAATTCCTGCTCGTAACCTGAAAAGCTCTTAACCAGGGACGCTCATAAGCTGAGGTACCACTGTACATGAATATTATATGGTAATAATACAAGATGGGCAAGGATATGCAATATAAACAGGCAATACACAGGCAAAAGAAAAAAAAGAGAACAAAGTGAGAATTAGACAATTAGATTAAGATTATGAATAAATAAATGGATTCAGATTGAAAATAATACAGTATCCACTCAATTTAACAGCCTATATGGGGCTGAGCCCTAGTCGTTATTTACGGAACTCCGTTATTTCCGAAGTTAAGTCGGGTCGGGTAATTTTTCAAGTAACATTCAGGTAGGATATATTTTATACTGTATAACTAAAATTAAATAAAGTTCATTGTGTAATTGCATTCCAATTTAGTGCCACACCGACGATTAAGCCAGTTGTTGGCTGCTGCATGGATGATGTGTGAACACGGTCTGATCAAGCCCAGATGGGTGGGAAAAAATTGATTCATTCCTTTGTATTGCAAAATATTTCATGTATCAATCAGCAAGTTAATATTTTCTCAATAATATTTTAGAGATGTGTTTTGATTTACCCTGAACAGTGCAGGTAATGTATTTTTAATGTTACAACACAGGCTGTGGCGACCATGCCATAACAATGGCGATCGAGCCTTGTCACTGAGAGCTAGCCAAGACGAAATATTTTGAGCTCACCTATTCTCTGCTGACGGTAGAATATACATTTGCAGAGACTAATATGTAGCTTTTGTTGAAAAAAAACAATTAATATCTTGTAATACTATAATAAAATTGGTAAATTGACTTACTTTTAATGAAGCTGAAGATTACGAAGCTGTGAAGATTACGTCATCCTCTGCAGCGCTTGTTTTATAGTTTATATTGTATACAGGGTACATACTGTATGTACACTTATTTTCAGGCATATTTTAATAGAGTATCCTTCTGTTTCTTGATGTCACTTACTGTACTTTTCCCGATGTTAAACTCTGCTGCTGGTCGTGCATGAGAATATCCTTTATCAAGTTTCTTAATTAACTCCAGCTTCTGTGCAACCGTCAGGCGCTTCCTTTGGGTAACTTTTGGCATTTTGTAAATTAAAAAGATCACAATTACAGTACAGTAATATCCTTCACAATTGAAGCTAGCCGCGCGAGTTCACGGTAAACAATGGGAACACATGGCCCGGCGGAGTACATACTAGGTCCGTGGGAAAAAAAATACCTAGTGCCTATACATACTATAAAATGTATTTAATAAGAAAACAAAGACTTTTGCTTAATAAAAACTGTTTCAAAATATTTTATTAATAATAATTTACAATTTTCTTCATTAAAGTGAATCATTTTAAAAGAAAATTAAGATGTAATATATGACTCTGGACGATCCAGGTCGGTGGCGGCCTGGTCGCCATGTGAGGGGACGCTGATGCCACAACAAACCCAATACCGACTGTCGGTAATATCGACCGCAGACCGGTATAGCAGGCTCCAGATACTGGGCTCCCAAACCGGTCGTTAATACCGGCAGATCGGTATAAAAGAGGCCGTTAAATTGAGTGGATACTGTAATAAAAAAGGAAACATAATTAATCAAATTAAAAATTCAGTAATCTCTTAAGATTGTAATACAGTAATATCATATGGTAATAAGACAAGTTGGATAAGGGTATGCAATAGAAACAAACACATATCGCCTGGAAGCACTGATGTACTTAAAGCTTAAGAATCCATTAACAATACTGGAATATTAGACAACAAAGACGACTAGTAGCTAATATTAATGGGCAGATATATAAGTGAGAAATTAAATTATTAATTTTTAATTCACAAAGTAATGAATTAAACATTCAGATAATTTGACAAATTAAGAGTTCAAGGTTTATTACATTTTGGGAAATTGAAGTGTTAGTATCAACAGATAAATGGGTAAGTTGCAAATATTGTAAGCTAAGAATATGATAACTAGACAAATTAAGCATTAAAAAAATTATTACATTTTATAAAATTGAAGTCATTGTAGTAATAGTTATAAGAGGGTAAATTATATGTATTTAAAGCCATTTATATAAAAAAGAAGCATTTAGTAATTAATATTCAAATATAAAAAAGCCAAAATTTAAATATGGTTAGGCTAGGTAAGGCCTGATCACTCATGTGTTACTCTCAGCAATGACATTGGAAGTTCGCTGACTTCCAGTTATGTCACAATCAACAAAGAAAGTTAGTAATTGTTGGACACTTTTGATTTCATGTCTTTTGCTGTTCTTTCTTAGCAATGGTCGTTCCATTCCTGGTGTAGCACTGCTTCATAAGATTTGGGTTTTGTTTGTGAACATGATGCAGTCTGCAGAGGAGGATCAACGCTGCTTGGTAAGGCACTCATTAATATAAAGGTTGGTTTTATATTTGTAGCTGATTGAATGAGGTCTTACTTATCATTGGGATAAGCTAGTTTAGTGAGCATCTGCCTGGTGCTGTGGTGATTGTTTTTATCTATTCTGATAGATTTAATAGTATCAGTAAAGTTTATCTCTGATGTAATCAGTTGATGAGCTACACTTGAACAGTTTTGACCTTCTTGTTCTTCAGGCAGTTCAGTAGAGCTGATGATGAGCAAATCATGGAGTTTTTGTTAATACTGTTGTCTGGAGAGCCTGAAACACTTATAAATTAAGTACTACCTACCTAACTACACATGCTGTATTGCATATTAATGGGTTATAAACCAGTCCAAACAGGGTATAGTTATGAAATACTATAACTCTCATATTGGGTGGGGTGGATATTATGAGGGACTGGTGGCTCATAACAGTTGTAACTAACATGTGTTGTGAGTGTATTAATAATTATCACTTTCGCACTCCGATGTCGCTTTCCAGTGACATCCGTTTTTCTCCTGGGCCGTCTCGGATGATGTGGTCAGAATCATCTATTAAAATATTTGTTAAAAATTAAAATTTTAACTGATCAATCTGGGTGTGGTTTCAAAATGAGCACCTTTAGATTGCACACAATTTGATGCCAAAATGAAAGACGTCACATGAAAATTGATGTCAGAACACTGGAAAGATATAAATAATTTTGTGGTGATGAGTGTCAAAAAGTGTCCAAAAGTTAAAATATTTGTTAAAATTCTATTTATTATTTTATTATTATGGAACTAGTTTTAAAATACGCGCCTTTAGATTGCATATAATTTTGATACCAAAATGAAAGACATAACACGAAAATTGATGTCAGAACATTGGAAAAAATATTTAGTATTTCTTTTGTTTTTGGCTATGATGAATTGTTCTAAAATTAACCCTTTAACTGCACGGCCTATAAATATGACATTCCCTAGTGCGCAGGAAATGAAACCTTGGGAAAAAATTATTTTTTCTTCGGAAAGTGTCAAAAACCCCTCCCTGTACAGGCATACCTCAGAATGCGAGTTTAATCCGTTCCTGGAGACGCCTCGCCTTCCGAAAACTCGCATTCCGAAGTTAATTTCCCCATAAGAAATAAAGGGAAATGAATTAATCCGTTCCTGACTACCCCAAAAACCCCACATCAAACTTAATTTTTATACCTAATTTACCTAATTCATCTAAATAAACCTACAAAACTATGTTCCAGTTATTACTTACCTTGCTGTCGAGTGCTGTAGGCGTATGGAAGATGGTGAGGAGGGGGGAGGAGGAGAGGAGTTACTGTTTGGAAGGGGAGTCCCCTTCCATAATCACATCAGGCAGTGAGGACCTTTCTGGTGTGCTCTCCCTGGGACGTTTAACCTGAGTGCCACTAGGTCCTGGTTGAGGCTCACTGCTCGATTTCCTCACCACAAATCTGTCCATGGAAGCTTGCTTTTCCCTTCTTCGCAAGCTGTCTCTGTAGTAAGGCATCACATTGTCATTGAAAAGATTAAGACAACGGCCTACTACAGCTTTCTCTGGGTGAGTCTGTTCAATAGTTGTTTGAATCTCTTCCCACATCTGACACACCTTCTTAATTACTGCAGAAGGGACATTCGCTGGTGCTGTTGGTGCTGCTGCCACCTCCTCCTCCACTGCAGAATCATTCGCTGCTGCGTTGGCTTGCTGTTCCTGTTGAAGGGCTAGGAGTTCTTCGGTGGTCAGTTCTTCGTTGTGTTCTTCCACCAAGTCCTCCACATCATCACCATCCAATTCCAAGCCCATTTGCTGGCCTAGACTAACAATTTCCTCAACAATAGGCGCATCATTTATAGGCTCAAACCCCTCAAAGTCTAGTTCTCTCACACCTTCAGGCCACAATTTTCTCCAGCCAGAGATCAGGGTTCTTTGAGTCACTTCTTGCCAGGCTTTGTCAACGAGTTTTAAAGCACTACAAATGTTAAAATGCTCTCTCCAGAACTCTTTGAGGGTGAGGTTTGTGGCTTCAGTCACTTGAAAACATTTCCGGAAAAGTGCCCTTTCATACAGTTTCTTAAAATTCGCTATGATTTTCTGGTCCATAGGCTGAATTAGAGGAGTGGTGTTAGGAGGAAGGAATTTAAATGTGAGGAATTTATTGTATTTAGGCAACAAATCATCTTCCAAGCCTGGAGGATGAGCAGGAGCATTGTCAAGGAGAAGCACGGCTTTGAGTGGCAATTGTTTCTCCTGCAGATATTTTTCTATGGCAGGGCACAGCACTTCATTCACCCACTCCGAAAAAATAAGCCTAGTCACCCATGCTTTTTTATTAGACTTCCACATCACACACAAATGGGTTTTCTGCACATTATACTGTTTGAAAACCCTTGGATTTTCAGAATGATACACTAGCAAGGGTTTAATTTTCAAATCGCCACTCGCATTTCCACACAGCACAAGCGTAAACCTATCTTTCATAGGCTTGTGTCCAGGCAATGCTTTTTCCTCCTTGGTAATGTATGTCCTCTTAGGCATTCTTTTCCAAAACAGTCCTGTTTCATCACAATTAAACACTTGTTGCGGTAGGTATCCCCCAGTCTCTGCAAACTCTTTAAATTCTTCAATAAATCGTCCAGCGGCTGGTTTGTCTGAGCTGGCTGCCTCCCCATGCCTTGTAACACTATGGATACCACTTATCTTTCTAAATTTTTCAAACCAGCCCCTGCTTGCCTTAAACTCTTTCTTATCTGCATCACTCGTTGCAGGGGTCTTCTTTAGAAGGTCTTCGTGCAACACCCTGGCTTTCTCACAAATAATGGCCTCCTAAACACTATCACCCCTCAACTCCTTGTCGTGTATCCAAATTAATAACAACTTTTCCACTTCTTCAAGTATTTGTGGTCTTTGTGCCGTTAATGTTCTTACTCCTTTTGCCACATTAGCACCCATAATCTTATTTTTCTTCTTAAGTATAGTGCATATTGTTGATGTGGCTTTGTTGTACTGCCTACAAAGTTCAACAACACATGTACCGTTCTCATGCTTCCGAATGATCTCTTGTTTCTCCTCTATTGTCATCCTCACATGAGCTTTCTGGCCTTTATCCTTACCACTGGCTTTCTTGGGACCCATGGTGAGATATATAATAACAAATTGTATAGACAAATCACAAAAAATCCAACAAAACACTGAAAATCCGCGAGAAGAATTGATGTGGGGGTAGTCACTGAGCGCGAGACAATGGTAAACTGAGGGGCAGCGGGTCAGAGGGGCGACGATCGCCGAACCACCACACGCTAGGTCGGCCTGTACGCGTATCAACAAACTCGCGTCCCGAAGTAACCATCGCCTTCCGAGACAAATTTTTGGAGTAAATACTGCTCGCCTTCCGAAAACCTCGCATACAGGGACAATCGCATTCCGAGGTACCACTGTATATGGGTATAGCAACGCAAGTTCGAAATTGTACTTACTTTGGCTGCTATGGGGTCCGAAAGGTGGGCCGTGATGTCATAATTCCCCGTGCGCCAGAGCAGTATGCTCCCGGGGCCGGTGGGGCACCCGGGGCGGGGCGCGCGAGTTGCCGCGAATATATTTTTGCACATTTTTTGCGCACAGTTCCAAATACATTTTATTTGTTTTTATATGCTAATCCTATGTATAATGAACACGTACACTATATTATGGCAGTAAAACATCCGTACTGTCTGAAGACACTGTGTTACGTGCGTGACACTTGTGTACACATATGTTGCACATATTTACCATGTATCATGCTAATTTATGTATATATACAATCTATTTACAGACTATACACTGTCACACACTATATACATTCACCATCAACACACTCAGAACACCGCGAGTGTGAGCAGCCACACCCAGCCAGCCCTCCTCACTCTAACATCTTACTCGCCAACATTGCTCCTCCCACCATACTGTTATTGCATTTATTACACAATTTACACATGATATATATACCTATCTACATGTTTTATTTACCAGAACTATGCAAGTAATCCGGTATTGTGTCCAAACAGCACAATGGCCACCATACACTGCATGAAAAATCACACAGCAGACGATGCTACAATTACGACGTTACCTCCCTCGCCAAAATAGCTCCTCACAGCATACTTTTGGTGCTGTTATTACACTATTCCACACACACTGTATATACCCATGTACATGTGTGTTCCCCATAGTGAACCACGAAGCTAGTATGGTGAGCAAGACAAGAGTTACTGCCACACAGTGAGGCTACCTCAATTCTCTCCCTTCCTCCCTCCCTCACCAAACTTCCTCCTTTCTACGCACAACGCTCAATATAACCACAATCCTGGTCACTAATACCTGTAAATGAATAATTGACCACAAGTTTATTTTGAAAAGGAACCTAAAAAGTAGTTTGAAGGTTCCTACATGGACGAAATAATGCTGTGGTGCTGTGGCTAGTGCTGTGAACATCGTGAACAGCATTGAATCACTGATAATTGAACACTGTACCCAGTTATTATCACACTCGGGCTCTTCTATAATACTATCATGGCTAAATAAAACAGATTATATATAGATTTTGACAATATTAGGCGATGCTGTGGTCACACGCTGAACAGCAGTGCTGTGCGCTCATGCTGCGAGCGCCAGCCTTGGTTGCTCACTCACTACTGAGGCTCTGGCACCCGGCAATGTGGACCATGATTTTTTTTAAAGATGGCATCTGTTTACAAGAGCCCTGAGGAAGCTGATGTGAACCCCATGTAGCTGCGGGAGTTTTGAATGGAACATGAAAAATAAAAACACCCGAAGCCTGGGCTTGCAGGTGCGTTGCGCAGTTAAAGGGTTAATGGTAATTACTGTACTGTAGTGTATAGGCCGCTCCACATCTCCCTTACCCCCCTAGGTGGTCCCCTCCCAACGCTCCTCTCTCTCCTAACACAACCTACCCACCCCACCCCTGCCTACACCATGCGCCTCAAGCCACAGCCATACGGGATTAATACGGTACGGCCCACGGCCTGGCTTTCCTATCCGAACAATTCACTCGTTGTCCGGCTGACTGTCCGGATATTGCAACATAGGCAGCAAGTTATTAACTGGCCCAGATTTTCCGGCTCCTAAGGACATTTTGGCTGGATATTGAGAACTTTATCCGGTCACAATTTTGGCCGTACTCTATAAGGGGGTTTTCCGGATATTCGAATCCCGGATAATCGAGTGTCTACAGTAATTATTTTGTGTGACATGGAGTTGGAATTGAGCTGTGTTTTTATCATAACATAAATTTTGTGAGTACTGTATAGAATTTTTTTCATTTTTTTCATTTTTTTTAACTGTTTTTCTTATATTTCAGTGATGGGAACATCAGATCATTTGATGTTCCCAATTTTCTAATGGAACATCAGATCATTTGGGAATGTATCGGATGAGGGAGTAGGGAATGGTGGAGGGGACGGAGGTGGGGAATGGTGGGGAGGACGAGGGGACGGGAGTGGGGGGATGGTGAGGGAGACAGAGGAGGAGGGGGGGTAATGGTGGGAAGGACGAGGAGATGGGGGTTACCTTGAGGTGCTTCCGGGGCTTAGCGTCCCCCCGCCCCGGTCATAGACCAGGCCTCCTGGTTGCCGGACTGATCAACCAGGCTGTTGGACGCGGCTGCTCGCAGTCTGACGTATGAGTCACAGCCTGGTTGATCAGGTATCCTTTGGAGGTGCTTATCCAGTTCTCTCTTGAACACTGTGAGGGGTCGGCCAGTTATGCCCCTTATGTGTAGTGGAAGCGTGTTGAACAGTCTCGGGCCTCTGATGTTGATAGAGTTCTCTCTCAGAGTACCTGTTGCACCTCTGCTTTTCAACAGGGGTATTTTGCACATCCTGCCATGTCTTCTGGTCTCATGTGATGTTATTTCTGTGTGCAGGTTTGGGACCAGCCCCTCTAATATTTTCCACGTGTAAATTATTATGTACCTCTCCCGCCTGCGCTCAAGGGAATACAGTTTTAGGCTCTTTAGTCTGGGGAGTTGGGGATGGTGGGGCCGAAGGGACTGGGGAATGGAGAATGGTGGGGAGGACAAGGGTACAGGGGAGTTGGTGATGGTGAAGAGGATGAGGGGACTGTGGAGGGGGGGAATGGTAGGGAGGATGAGTTGACGGGGGAGTGAGAGATGGTTTGGAGGACGAGGGGATGATGGAGTGGGGAATGGTTAGGAGGACGAGGGTAAGGGGGAGTGAGGAATGGTTGGGAGGATGAGGGGACCGCGGAATGGTGGGGAGGACTGGGATACAAGGAAAAGTTGCTGTGGCTCAAGATCGCACATGCGTTGCTGAGCCACAGCAACGTGTGGCCAAGTACAGCTAGTAAGGAATAATGTATATTGGATTAATCAGTTCCAAACCACAAAAATAAATACTGTATAGTTATACAGTAATTAAATGGAATAAATGCTAACACACTACACTTTACCTGTACTTCAGAGAGTTGATGGCATATATGGAAACTAGTGAGGCAGAGGAAGAGAGATGTTCTTTGGCAGGGGAGTTCCCTAACATTAAAACTTCTGGAAGTTGTGCTTCTGATGTTCTTTCTCTTTTCTGTCTTTTTCTGTTTCCCTCATTACACTCACTGAATGTTTTCCTTACAAGAAACTTGTCCAAGGATGATTGTTTTTGCCTGTGCATTAAAATGTTTTTAAAGTAAGTCATAGCACTGTCATTCAACAGATTTGTAACAGTTTTTCAAGGTGATAATTTCAAGAAAAGGTTTACACTTTCCCTCATTTTGCACACATTTCTTTTAATAGAGAACTAGAGTTAGGCATAACAAACTCTGTAACAAGAGCTGACACTCAGGTACCACTCTCATATTTAGCTGTGAGTTCTTTCTTCATCTGTATCATGATTCTAACCATTTTTCTTTTTGCTAGGCTCATATTACAAACTTTCATAGGTGACATGGTGACTTATTTACAATAAGAATATAAAAAATATCCAAGAAAAAAGTGTAGTAGGTTGTGCACTGAACAACAGCTATGGTGAAACTGATGCATCAGGGACGCGTGTTTACATGTGAATGCCGAGCAAACAGACGAATACCGAACATGAACACAGCGTCTGAATACCGAAAAGTGCGAATTCTTAGCAGTGCAAATACCGAGGCTCCTCTGTACAAAGAAATTATATAAATATTATGTAATTTGTATTGGTAAATACAGTACAATACTGTAATATTGCTTTTTGTTGTAAATTCTTCTAGCTTAACCAAATATTTTTTTCCACAGGATAACAACCCAGAGGAATGTTCAGTGTGTTTTAACAATTATGATGACAATCAGCTACGGCCTCGCACACTGCCGTGCGGCCACACATTCTGCTCCCAGTGTATTGACAATGCTAACAAGAATGGGCAGCTGACCTGCCCCAGCTGCCGTGCCGAGCATGCTGCCACAGCTGCTACTCGGTTCCCAATTAATTATGGTATGGAAGCCCTTATCAGAAAACTAAAAGGTATCAAGGTTGTACCAGAGAAAACGTTACCAGCAAAACCCATTAAAGCTCCTGCAAGAGGAATCAGCAAGAAGTTACATTCCATGGTGGAGGAGCAGAAGAGCAGCATCAGCAGCCTCATTACTAGCTGTGAAGAGGTACTGTCCCAGCTGAGGGAGTACCGGGGGCAGCTGGGGGACTGGAAGACTTGCCACCTCCAGCTCCAGGACAGACTTTATGCTCTGGTAGAGCAGAACGAGTCAGCAATGAAACTCTTGGAACTGGAGGATACCAGTGTGGTGGATATGACAACACAAGGAGAGGAAGGGAAGACTCAGCTGCAGGCCATGTTGGGGAGTCTCGACACAGGCAACACAGCACAGGAAGTATTCATGACCATCAATGAAGTTGACCAATGCAACATGGAGGTAGAAAATTGGCTCCAGAAGTGCCAGGAACTCTTCCCAGATGTCAAGACTGTCCACACCTCAGTGAAGGTACGTTGCTGAAGGTCACATTGTTCTCACCCAACTGAGTGTCGTATTGCCTCTATATAAACACTTTTGACATGGACACACATCAAGATGAGAGTAGGCTTTATATATAGGAAACTTTTTGCTCAAACACCTGAAACATTGTTATTAATAAAGTCAACTGTCATCTTGGTGTTTCTCTACACTGTGGTCAGTGTAGAGAAACATTACTTACATTGTCAAATTACTTTACTCAGTCTGATGCTTCATTATCTTGAGATGATTTCATTATAGTCCAGTTACTTTATTCAGTGCCTGATACTTCATTATAGTCAAGTTACTTTACTCAGAGCCTGATGCTTCATTATAGTCCAGTTACTTTACTCAGTGCCTGATGCTTCATTATAGTCCAGTTACTTTACTCAGAGCCTGATGCTTCATTATAATCCAGTTACTTTACTCAGAGCCTGATGCTTCATTATAGTCCAGGTTCCACATTAATGTTTGTGTTGGTAATGACAGGTGCAGGAGACCATCAGGGAGGCCCTGGAGATGATGACCACAGAGACAGGTGCCACAGCTGACCCCGTACACCTGGGAGACTCAGTCTCCACCATTAATGTTTGTGTTGGTAATGACAGGTGCAGAAGACCATCAGGGAGGCCCTGGAGATGATGACCACAGAGACAGGTGCCACAGCTGACCCCGTACACCTGGGAGACTCAGCCTCCACCATTAATGTTTGTGTTGGTAATGACAGGTGCAGGAGACCATCAGGGAGGCCCTGGAGATGATGACCACAGAGACAGGTGCCACAGCTGACCCCGTACACCTGGGAAACTCAGCCTCCAGCATCATGAATAAAGTTCAGGAAATCACTGGAGAGATCCCCCAGAAGCAATTAACAGTAAGTTTTTTATTTTCTCTCATAGGTCATATCACAAGATACTGAGGTGCGTTTTGAGAGGAAGCCTGTTCCTAAGTTTATCGAGGTTCCCCAAGGTCAACTACTGACTTTCCTTAACATAAAATTTACAATAGTTTCCTACCTCTGGGATAAATATTTACTGGTAGGTGAACAGGTGGAACCGGTGAAAGGAAACATGTGAACCACTTCTGTCCTGCATGGTGATTGAACCCGTGATCCACTATTGAACCCGGGATCCTGGCCCCCTCACAGAGGCACAGAGAGCGGGTGACACTCCACCAACCTACCGGGAAAGCATCCAGGAAGACAGTGAACCAAAACAGACCACTGATGTGTTCGAAGAGACTGAAGCCTTGAAACTGCCATCAAACTCCCAAACAATGGCAGCACCAACCCCCCTGCCAGTAGAGGGTTGCTGGAGCTACAGGTCCAGCACCAACCCCCTGCCAGTAGAGGGGGGCTGGAGCTACAGATCCAGCCCCAATCCCCTGCCAGTAGAGGGGGCTGGAGCTACAGGTCCAGCACCAACCCCTCTGCCAGTAGAAGGGGGCTGGAGCTACAGGTCTAGCACTAACCCCCTGCCAGTAGAGGGTTGCTGGAGCTACAGGTCCAGCATCAACCCCCTGCCAGTAGAGGGGGGGGCTGGAGCTACAGGTCCAGCACCAACCCCCTGCCAGTAGAGGGGGGCTTGAGCTACAGATCCAGCCCCAATCCCCTGCCAGTAGAGGGGGCTGGAGCTACAGGTCCAGCACCAACCCCCCTGCCAGTAGAAGGGGGCTGGAGCTACAGGTCCAGCACCAACCCCTTGCCAGTAGAAGGGGAGCTGGAGCTACAGGTCCAGCACCAACCCCTTGCCAGTAGAGGGGGGCTGGAGCTACAGGCCCAGCACCAACCCCCTGCCAGTAGAGGGGCTGGAGCTACAGGTCCAGCACCAACCACCCTGCCAGTAGAAGGGGGCTGGAGCTACAGGTCCAGCACCAACCCCCTGCCAGTAGACTGGGGGGGGGGGGCTGGAGCTACAGGTCCAGCACCAACCCCCTGCCAGTAGAGGGGGGGCTGGATCTACAGGTCCAGCACCAACCCCCTGCCAGTAGAGGGGGCTGGAGCTACAGGTCCAGCACCAACCACCCTGCCAGTAGAAGGGGGCTGGAGCTACAAGTCCAGCACCAACCCCCTGCCAGTAGACGTGGGCTGGAGCTACAGGTCCAGCACCAACCCCCCTGCCAGTAGAAGGGGGGCTGGAGCTACAGGTCCAGCACCAACCCCTTGCTAGTAGAAGGGGGGCTGGAGCTACAGGTCCAGCACCAACCCCCTGCCAGTAGAGGGGGGGAGGCTGGAGCTACAGGTCCAGCACCAACCCCCTGCCAGTAGAGGGGGGGGGGGCTGGAGCTACAGGTCCAGCACCAACCCCCTGCCAGTAGAGGGGGGGGGCTGGAGCTACAGGTCCAGCACCAACCCCCTGCCAGTAGAGGGGGGGGGGGCGGCTGGAGCTACAGGTCCAGCACCAACCCCCTGCCAGTAGAGGGGGGCTGGAGCTACAGGTCCAGCACCAACCCCCTGCCAGTAGAGGGGGCTGGAGCTACAGGTCCAGCACCAACCACCCTGCCAGTAGAAGGGGGCTGGAGCTACAGGTCCAGCACCAACCCCCTGCCAGTAGAGGGGGGCTGGAGCTACAGGTTCAGCACCAACCCCCTGCCAGTAGAGGGGCTGGAGCTACAGGTCCGGCACCAACCCCTTGCCAGTAGAGGGGGGGCTGGAGCTACAGGTCCAGCACCAACCCCCCTGCCTGTAGAGGGGGGGGGGCTGGAGCTACAGGTCCAGCACCAACCCCCTGCCAGTAGAGGGGCTGGATCTACAGGTCCAGCACCAGCCACCCTTCCAGTAGAAGGGGACTGGAGCTACAGGTCCAGCACTATCCCCCTGCCAGTAGAAGTGGGCTGGAGCTACAGGTCCAGCACCAACCACCCTGCCAGTAGAAGGGGGTTGGAGCTACAGGTCCAGCACCAACCCCTTGCCAATAGAAGGGGGCTGGAGCTACAGGTGCAGCACCAACCACCCTGCCAGTAGAAGGGGCTGGAGCTACAGGTCCAGAACCAACCCCTTGCCAGTAGAGAGGGGCTAGAGCTACAGGTCCAGCACCAACTCCTTGCCAGTAGAGGGGAGCTGGAGCTACAGCACGAACCCCCTGCCAGTAGAGAGGGGGCTCGAGCTACAGGTCCAGCACCAACCCTCTGCCAGAAGAGGTGGGCTAGAGCTACAGGACCAGCACCAACCCCCTGCCATTAGAGAAGGGCTGCAGCTACAGGTCCAGCACCAACTCCTTGCCAGTAGAGGGGGCTGCAGCTACAAGTCCAGCACCAAACCTCTGCCAGTAGAAGAAGGCTGGAACTACAGGTCCAGCACCAACCCCCTGCCAGTAGAGGGGAGGGGGGCTGGAGCTACAGCGCGAAACCCCCTGCCAGTAGAGAGGGGGCTGGAGCTACAGGTCCAGCACCAACACCCTGCCAGTAGAGGTGGGCTGGAGCTACAGGACCAGCACCAACCCCCTGCCAGAAGAAGGGGGCTGGAGCTAAAGGTCCAGCACCAACCCCCTGCTAGTAGAAAGGAGCTGGAGCTACAGGTCCAACACCAAACCCCTGCCAGTAGGGGGAGGGGGCTGGAGCTACAGGTCCAGCACTAACCCCCCTGCCAGTAGAGAGGGGGCTGGAGCTACAGGTCCAGCACCAAACCCCTGCCAGTACAGGGGGGCTGCAGTAACAGGTCCAGCACCAACCCCCCTGCCAATAGAGGGGGTGAGAGCTACAGGTCCAGGACCAACCCCTCCCCCCCTGCCAGTAAAGGGGAGCTGGAGCTACAGGTCTAGCACGAACCCACTGCCACTAGATGGGGGCTGGAGCTACAGGTCCAGCATCAACCCCCTGCCAGTAAAGGGGGGCTGGAACTACAGGTCCAGCACCAACCCCCTGCCATTAAAGGGGGGCTGGAGCTCCAGGTCCAGCACCAACCCCCCTGCCAGTAGAGGGGGGCTGGAGCTACAGGTCCAGTACCAACCCCCTGCCAGAAGAGGGGCTGGAGCTACAGGTCCAGCACCAACCACCCTGCCAGTACAAGGGGGCTGTAGCTGCAGGTCCAGCACCAACCACCCTGCCAGTACAAGGGGGCTGAAGCTACAGGTCCAGCACCAACCCCCCTGCCAGTAGAGGTGGGCTGGAGCTACAGGTCCAGCACCAACCCCCCTACCAGTAGAAGGGGGCTGGAGCTACAGGTCCAGCACCAACCACCCTGCCAGTAGAAGGGGGACTTGAGCTACAGGTCCAGCACCAACCCCTTGCCAGTAGAGGGGGGGGGGGCTGGAGCTACAGGCCCAGCACCAACCCCCTGCCAGTAGAGGGGCTGGAGCTACAGGTCCAGCACCAACCCCTTGCCTGTAGAGGGGCGGGGGCTGGAGCTACAGGCCCAGCACCAACCCTCTGCCAGTAGAGGGGCTAGAGCTACAGGTCCAGCACCAACCCCCCTGCCAGTAGAAGGGGGCTGAAGCTACAGGTCCAGCACCAACACCCTGCCAGTAGAGGTGGGCTGGAGCTACAGGACCAGCACCAACCCCCTGCCAGAAGAGGGGGGCTGGAGCTACATGTCCAGCACCAACCCCCTGCCAGTAGAAAGGGGCTGGAGCTACAGGTCCAGCACCAACCCCCCTGCCAGTAGAGGGAGCTGGAGCTACAGGTCCAGCACTAACCACCCTGCCAGTAGAAGGTGGCTGGAGCTACAGGTCCAGCTCCAACCCCCTGCCAGTAGAGGGGGCTGGAGCTACAGGTCCAGCACGATCCCCTTGCCAGTAGAGGGGGGGCTGGAGCTACAGTTCTAGCACCAACTCCTTGCCAGTAGAGGGGCTGGAGCTACAGGTACAGCACTAACCACCCTGCCAGTAGAAGGGGGCTGGAGCTACAGGTCCAGCACCAACCCCCTGCCAGTAGAGGTGGGCTGGAGCTACAGGTCCAGCACCAACCACCCTGCCAGCAGAAGGGGGCTGGAGCTACAGGTCCAGCACGATCCCCTTGCCAGTAGAGGGGGGGCTGGAGCTACAGTTCTAGCACCAACTCCTTGCCAGTAGAGGGGCTGGAGCTACAGGTACAGCACTAACCACCCTGCCAGTAGAAGGGGGCTAGAGCTACAGGTCCAGCACCAACCCCCTGCCAGTAGAGGTGGGCTGGAGCTACAGGTCCAGCACCAACCACCCTGCCAGCAGAAGGGGGCTGGAGCTACAGGTCCAGCACCAACCCCTTGCCAGTAGAAGGGAGCTGGAGCTATAGGTCCAGCACCAACCCCCTGCCAGTAGAGGGGGGCTGGAGCTATAGGTCCAGCACCAACCCCTTGCCAGTAGAGGGGGGCTGGAGCTATAGGTCCAGCACCAACCACCCTGCCAGCAGAAGGGGGCTGGAGCTACAGGTCCAGCACCAACCCCCTGCCAGTAGAAGGGGGCTGGAGCTATAGGTCCAGCACCAACCCCCTGCCAGTAGAGAGGGGCTGGAGCTACAGCACGAACCCCCTTCCAGTAGATAAGGGCTGGAGCTACAGGTCCAGCACCAACCCCTTGCCAGTAGAAGGGAGCTGGAGCTATAGGTCCAGCACCAACCCCCTGCCAGTAGAGGGGGGCTGGAGCTATAGGTCCAGCACCAACCACCCTGCCAGCAGAAGGGGGCTGAAGCTACAGGTCCAGCACCAACCCCCCTGCCAGTAGAGGGGGGGCTGGAGCTACAGGTCCAGCACCAACCACCCTGCCAGTACAAGGGGGCTGTAGCTGCAGGTCCAGCACCAACCACCCTGCCAGTACAAGGGGGCTGAAGCTACAGGTCCAGCACCAACCCCCCTGCCAGTAGAAGGGGGCAGGAGCTACAGGTCCAGCACCAACCACCCTGCCAGTAGAAGGGGGACTTGAGCTACAGGTCCAGCACCAACCCCTTGCCAGTAGAGGGGGGGGGGGCTGGAGCTACAGGCCCAGCACCAACCCCCTGCCAGTAGAGGGGCTGGAGCTACAGGTCCAGCACCAACCCCTTGCCTGTAGAGGGGCGGGGGCTGGAGCTACAGGCCCAGCACCAACCCTCTGCCAGTAGAGGGGCTGGAGCTACAGGTCCAGCACCAACCCCCCTGCCAGTAGAAGGGGGCTGAAGCTACAGGTCCAGCACCAACACCCTGCCAGTAGAGGTGGGCTGGAGCTACAGGACCAGCACCAACCCCCTGCCAGAAGAGGGGGGCTGGAGCTACATGTCCAGCACCAACCCCCTGCCAGTAGAAAGGGGCTGGAGCTACAGGTCCAGCACCAACCCCCCTGCCAATAGAGGGAGCTGCAGCTACAGGTCCAGCACTAACCACCCTGCCAGTAGAAGGTGGCTGGAGCTACAGGTCCAGCTCCAACCCCCTGCCAGTAGAGGGGGCTGGAGCTACAGGTCCAGCACGATCCCCTTGCCAGTAGAGGGGGGGCTGGAGCTACAGTTCTAGCACCAACTCCTTGCCAGTAGAGGGGCTGGAGCTACAGGTACAGCACTAACCACCCTGCCAGTAGAAGGGGGCTGGAGCTACAGGTCCAGCACCAACCCCCTGCCAGTAGAGGTGGGCTGGAGCTACAGGTCCAGCACCAACCACCCTGCCAGCAGAAGGGGGCTGGAGCTACAGGTCCAGCACGATCCCCTTGCCAGTAGAGGGGGGGCTGGAGCTACAGTTCTAGCACCAACTCCTTGCCAGTAGAGGGGCTGGAGCTACAGGTACAGCACTAACCAACCTGCCAGTAGAAGGGGGCTAGAGCTACAGGTCCAGCACCAACCCCCTGCCAGTAGAGGTGGGCTGGAGCTACAGGTCCAGCACCAACCACCCTGCCAGCAGAAGGGGGCTGGAGCTACAGGTCCAGCACCAACCCCTTGCCAGTAGAAGGGAGCTGGAGCTATAGGTCCAGCACCAACCCCCTGCCAGTAGAGGGGGGCTGGAGCTATAGGTCCAGCACCAACCCCTTGCCAGTAGAGGGGGGCTGGAGCTATAGGTCCAGCACCAACCACCCTGCCAGCAGAAGGGGGCTGGAGCTACAGGTCCAGCACCAACCCCCTGCCAGTAGAAGGGGGCTGGAGCTATAGGTCCAGCACCAACCCCCTGCCAGTAGAGAGGGGCTGAAGCTACAGCACGAACCCCCTTCCAGTAGATAAGGGCTGGAGCTACAGGTCCAGCACCAACCCCTTGCCAGTAGAAGGGAGCTGGAGCTATAGGTCCAGCACCAACCCCCTGCCAGTAGAGGGGGGCTGGAGCTATAGGTCCAGCACCAACCACCCTGCCAGCAGAAGGGGGCTGAAGCTACAGGTCCAGCACCAACCCCCCTGCCAGTAGAGGGGGGGCTGGAGCTACAGGTCCAGCACCAACTCCTTGCCAGTAGAGGGGGGGCTGGAGCTACAGGTCCAGCACCAACTCCTTGCCAGTAGAGGGGGCTGGAGCTATAGGTCCAGCACCAACCACCCTGACAGTAGAAGGGGCTGGAGTTACAGGTCCAGAACCAACCCTTGCCAGTTGAAGGGGGCTGGAGCTACAGGTCCAGCACGAACCCCTTGCTAGTAAAAGGGGGCTGGAGCTACAGGTCCAGCACGAACCCCTTGCCAGTAGAAGGGGGCTGGAGCTACAGGTCCAGCACCAACCACCCTGCCAGTAGAAGGGGGCTGGAGCTACAGGTCCAGCACCAACCCCTTGCCAGTAGAAGGGGGTTTGAGCTATAGGTCCAGCACCAACCACCCTGACAGTAGAAGGGGCTGGAGTTACAGGTCCAGAACCAACCCCCTGCCAGTTGAGGGGGGCTGGAGCTACAGGTCCAGCACGAACCCCCTGCTAGTAGAGGGGGGCTGGAGCTACAGGTCCAGCACCAAACCCCTGCCAGTAGAGGGGCGCTGGAGCTACAGGTCCAGCACCAAACCCCTGCCACTAGAGGTGGGCTGGAGCTACAGGTCCAGCACCAACCCCCTGCCAGTAGAGGTGGGCTGGAGCTACAGGTCCAGCACCAAACCCCTGCCACTA
This sequence comes from Procambarus clarkii, assembly GCF_040958095.1. NCBI lineage: Eukaryota > Metazoa > Arthropoda > Malacostraca > Decapoda > Cambaridae > Procambarus > Procambarus clarkii. The sequence goes on along the minus strand of NC_091186.1, from coordinate 42,030,450 downwards.
GAGGTGTGCTGGAGCTACAGGTCCAGCACCAACCCCCTGCCAGTAGAGGGGCGCTGGAGCTACAGGTCCAGCACCAACCACCCTGCCAGCAGAAGGGGGCTGGAGCTACAGGTCCAGCACGATCCCCTTGCCAGTAGAGGGGGGGCTGGAGCTACAGTTCTAGCACCAACTCCTTGCCAGTAGAGGGGCTGGAGCTACAGGTACAGCACTAACCACCCTGCCAGTAGAAGGGGGCTGGAGCTACAGGTCCAGCACCAACCCCCTGCCAGTAGAGGTGGGCTGGAGCTACAGGTCCAGCACCAACCACCCTGCCAGCAGAAGGGGGCTGGAGCTACAGGTCCAGCACCAACCCCTTGCCAGTAGAAGGGAGCTGGAGCTATAGGTCCAGCACCAACCCCCTGCCAGTAGAGGGGGGCTGGAGCTATAGGTCCAGCACCAACCCCTTGCCAGTAGAGGGGGGCTGGAGGTATAGGTCCAGCACCAACCCCTTGCCAGTAGAGGGGGGCTGGAGCTATAGGTCCAGCACCAACCACCCTGCCAGCAGAAGGGGGCTGGTGCTACAGGTCCAGCACCAACCCCCTGCCAGTAGAAGGGGGCTGGAGCTATAGGTCCAGCACCAACCCCCTGCCAGTAGAGAGGGGCTGGAGCTACAGCACGAACCCCCTTCCAGTAGATAAGGGCTGGAGCTACAGGTCCAGCACCAACCCCTTGCCAGTAGAAGGGAGCTGGAGCTATAGGTCCAGCACCAACCCACTGCCAGTAGAGGGGGGCTGGAGCTATAGGTCCAGCACCAACCCCTTGCCAGTAGAGGGGGGCTGGAGCTATAGGTCCAGCACCAACCACCCTGCCAGCAGAAGGGGCTGGAGTTACAGGTCCAGAACCAACCTCCCTGCCAGTAGAGGGGGGGCTGGAGCTACAGGTCCAGCACCAACTCCTTGCCAGTAGAGGGGGCTGGAGCTATAGGTCCAGCACCAACCACCCTGACAGTAGAAGGGGCTGGAGTTACAGGTCCAGAACCAACCCCTTGCCAGTAGAAGGGGGCTGGAGCTACAGGTCCAGCACGAACCCCTTGCCAGTAGAAGGGGGCTGGAGCTACAGGTCCAGCACCAACCACCCTGCCAGTAGAAGGGGGCTGGAGCTACAGGTCCAGCACCAACCCCTTGCCAGTAGAAGGGGGTTTGAGCTATAGGTCCAGCACCAACCACCCTGACAGTAGAAGGGGCTGGAGTTACAGGTCCAGAACCAACCCCTTGCCAGTAGAAGGGGGCTGGAGCTACAGGTCCAGCACGAACCCCTTGCTAGTAAAAGGGGGCTGGAGCTACAGGTCCAGCACGAACCCCTTGCCAGTAGAAGGGGGCTGGAGCTACAGGTCCAGCACCAACCCCCTGCCAGTTGAGGGGGGCTGGAGCTACAGGTCCAGCACGAACCCCCTGCTAGTAGAGGGGGGCTGGAGCTACAGGTCCAGCACCAAACCCCTGCCAGTAGAGGGGCGCTGGAGCTACAGGTCCAGCACCAAACCCCTGCCACTAGAGGTGGGCTGGAGCTACAGGTCCAGCACCAACCTCCTGCCAGTAGAGGTGGGCTGGAGCTACAGGTCCAGCACCAAACCCCTGCCACTAGAGGTGTGCTGGAGCTACAGGTCCAGCACCAACCCCCTGCCAGTAGAGGGGCGCTGGAGCTACAGGTCCAGCACCAAACCCCTGCCAGTAGAGGTGGGCTGGAGCTACAGGTCCAGCACCAACCCCCTGCCAGTAGAGGTGGGCTGGAGCTACAGGTCCAGCACCAACCACCCTGCCAGCAGAAGGGGGCTGGAGCTACAGGTCCAGCACCAACCCCTTGCCAGTAAAAAGGGGCTGGAGCTATAGGTCCAGCACCAACCCCCTGCCAGTAGAGGGGGGCTGGAGCTATAGGTCCAGCACCAACCCCTTGCCAGTAGAGGGGGCTGGAGCTATAGGTGCAGCACCAACCACCCTGCCAGCAGAAGGGGGCTGGAGCTACAGGTCCAGCACCAACCCCCTGCCAGTAAAAGGGGGCTGGAGCTATAGGTCCAGCACCAACCCCCTGCCAGTAGAGAGGGGCTGGAGCTACAGCACGATCCCCCTTCCAGTAGATAAGGGCTGGAGCTACAGGTCCAGCACGAACCCCCCTGCCAGTAGAGGGGGGCTGGAGCTATAGGTCCAGCACGAACCCCCTGCTAGTAGAGGGGGGCTGGAGCTACAGGCCCAGCACCAACCCCCTGCCAGTAAAGGGGCGCTGGAGCTACAGGTCCAGCACCAAACCCCTGCCAGTAAAGGGGGGCTGGAGCTACAGGTCCAGCACCATCCCCCCTGCCGGTAGAGGGGAGGGGGCTGGAGCAACAGGTCCAGCACAAAACCCCCTGCCACTAGAGGTGGGCTGGAGCTACAGGTCCAGCACCAACCCCTTGCCAGTAGAGGGGGGCTGGAGCTACAGGTCCAGCACCATCCCCCCTGCCGGTAGAGGGGAGGGGGCTGGAGCAACAGGTCCAGCACAAAACCCCCTGCCACTAGAGGTGGGCTGGAGCTACAGGTCCAGCACCAACCCCTTGCCAGAAGAGAGGGGCTGGAGCTACAAGTCCAGCACGAACCCCCTGCCAGTAGAGGGGGTGCTGGAGCTACAGCACGAACCCGCTGCCAGTAGAGAGGGGGCTGGAGCTACAGGTCCAGCACGAACCCCCTGCCAGTAGAGGGGGGATGGAGCTACAGGTCCAGCACCAACCCCCTGCAAGTAGAAGGGGGGCCTGGACCTACGGGTCCAGCACCAACCCCCTTGACAGTAGAGGGGGCTGGAGCTACAGGTCCAGCACCAAACCCCTGCCAGTAGAAGGGGGGCTTGGACCTACGGGTCCAGCACCAACCCCCTTGACAGTAGAGGGGGCTAGAGCTACAGGTCCAGCACCAAACCCCTGCTAGTAGAGGGGGGAGGCTGGAGCTACAGGTCCAGCGCCAACCACCCTGCCAGCAGAAGGGGGCTGGAGCTACAGGTCCAGCACCAACCCCCTGCCAGTAGAGGTGGGCTGGAGCTACAGGTCCAGCACCAAACCCCTGCCACTAGAGGTGTGCTGGAGCTACAGGTCCAGCACCAACCCCCTGCCAGTAGAGGGGCGCTGGAGCTACAGGTCCAGCACCAAACCCCTGCCAGTAGAGGTGGGCTGGAGCTACAGGTCCAGCACCAACCCCCTGCCAGTAGAGGTGGGCCGGAGCTACAGGTCCAGCACCAACCACCCTGCCAGCAGAAGGGGGCTGGAGCTACAGGTCCAGCACCAACCCCTTGCCAGTAGAAGGGGGCTGGAGCTATAGGTCCAGCACCAACCCCCTGCCTGTAGAGGGGGGCTGGAGCTATAGGTCCAGCACCAACACCTTGCCAGTAGAGGGGGGCTGGAGCTATAGGTCCAGCACCAACCACCCTGCCAGCAGAAGGGGGCTGGAGCTATAGGTCCAGCACCAACCCCCTGCCAGTAGAGGGGGGCTGGAGCTACAGGTCCAGCACGAACCCCCCTGCCAGTAGAGGGGGGCTGGAGCTATAGGTCCAGCACAAACCCCCTGCTAGTAGAGGGTGGCTGGAGCTACAGGCCCAGCACCAACCCCCTGCCAGTAAAGGGGCGCTGGAGCTACAGGTCCAGCACCAAACCAATGCCAGTAAAGGGGGGCTGGAGCTACAGGTCCAGCACCATCCCCCCTGCCGGTAGAGGGGAGGGGGCTGGAGCAACAGGTCCAGCACAAAACCCCCTGCCACTAGAGGTGGGCTGGAGCTACAGGTCCAGCACCAACCCCTTGCCAGAAGAGAGGGGCTGGAGCTACAAGTCCAGCACGCACCCTCCTGCCAGTAGAGGGGGTGCTGGAGCTACAGCACGAACCCCCTGCCAGTAGAGAGGGGGCTGGAGCTACAGGTCCAGCACGAACCCCCTGCCAGTAGAGGGGGGCTGGAGCTACAGGTCCAGCACCAACCCCCTGCCAGTAGAAGGGGGGCCTGGACCTACGGGTCTAGCACCAACCCCCTTGACAGTAGAGGGGGCTGGAGCTACAGGTCCAGCACCAAACCCCTGCCAGTAGAGGGGGGAGGCTGGAGCTACAGGTCCAGCACCAACCCCCTGCCAGTAGAGGGGGGCTGGAGCTACAGGTCCAGCACCAAACCCCTGCCAGTAGAGGGGGGGCTGCATTAACAGGTCCAGCACCAACCCCCTGCCAATAGAGGGGGTGAGAGCTACAGGTCCAGCACCAACCCTCCTGCAAGTAAAGGGGGGCTGGAGCTATAGGTCCAGCACCAACCCCCTGCCAGTAGAGGGGGGCTGGAGCTACAGGTCCAGCATCAACCCCCTGCCAGTAAAGGGGGGCAGGAGCTACAGGTCCAGCACCAACCCCCTGCCCGTAAAGGGGGGCTGGAGCTACAAATCTAACACCAACCCCTGCCAGTAAAGGGGGGGCTGGAGCTACAGGTCCAGCACTATCCCCCCCTGCCAGTAGAAGGGGGCTGGAGCTACATGTTAACCACCAACCCCTTGCTATTAGAGTGGGGGGTGGAGCTACAGGTTCAGCACCAACCCCCTGGCAGTAGAGGGAGGCTGGAGCTACAGGTCCAGCACCAACCCCCTGCCAGGAGAAACGGGCTGGAGCTACAAGTCCAGCACCAACCACCTGCCAGTAGAGAGGGGCTGGAGCTACAGGTTCAGCACCAACCCCTTGCCAGTAGAGGGGGCTGGAGCTACAGGTCCAGCACCAACCCCCTGCCAGTAGAGGGGGACTGGAGCTACAGGTCCAGCACCAACTCCCTGACAGTAGAGGGGGCTGGAGCTACAGGTCCAGCACCAAACCCCCCCTGCCAGTAGAGGGGGGCTGGAGCTACAGGTCCAGCATCAAACCCCTGCCAGTAGAGGTGGGCTTGAGCTACAGGTCCAGCACCAACGCCCTGCCAGTAGATGTGGGGCTGGAGCTACAGGTCCCGCACCAACCCCCTGCCAGTAAAGGGGGGCTGGAGCTACAGGTCCAGCACCAACCCCCTGGAAGGAAAAGGGGGCTGGAGCTACAGGTCCAGCACCAACCCCCGCTGCCAGGAGAGGGGGGGCTGGAGCTACAGGTCCAACACCAAACCCCTGCCAGTAGAGGTGGGCTGGAGCTACAGGTCCAGAACCAACCCCCTGCAAGGAAAAGGGGGCTGGAGCTACAGGTCCAGCACCAACCCCCTGCCAGGAGAAAGGAGCTGGAGCTACAGGTCCAGCACCAACCCCCTGCCAGTAGAGGGGGGCTGGAGCTACAGGTAGAGCACCAACCCCCTGCCAGTAGAGGGAGCTGGAGCTACAGGTCCAGCACTAACCACCCTACCAGTAGAAGGTGGCTGGAGCTACAGGTCCAGCACCAACCCCCTGCCAGTTGAGGGGGGTTGGATTTACAGGTCCAGCACCAACCCCCTGCCAGTAGAGGGCCTGGAGCTACAGGTCCAGCACGAACCCCCCTGCCAGTAGAGGGGGGGCTGGAGCTTGCCAGTAGAGTGGGGGCTAGAGCTACAGGTCCAGCATCAACCCCCCTGCCAGTAGAGGGGGGGCTGGAGCTATAGGTCCAGCACCAACCACCCTGACAGTAGAAGGGGCTGGAGTTACAGGTCCAGAACCAACCCCTTGCCAGTAGAAGGGGGCTGGAGCTACAGGTCCAGCACGAACCCCTTGCTAGTAGATGGGGGCTGGAGCTACAGGTCCAGCACGAACCCCTTGCCAGTAGAAGGGGGCTGGAGCTACAGGTCCAGCACCAACCACCCTGCCAGTAGAAGGGGGCTGGAGCTACAGGTCCAGCACCAACCCCCTGCCAGTTGAGGGGGGCTGGAGCTACAGGTCCAGCACGAACCCCCTGCTAGTAGAGGGGGGCTGGAGCTACAGGTCCAGCACCAAACCCCCTCCCAGTAGAGAGGGTGGGGCTGGAGCTACAGGCCCAGCACCAACCCCCTGCCAGTAGAGGGGCGCTGGAGCTACAGGTCCAGCACCAAACCCCTGCCACTAGAGGTGGGCTGGAGCTACAGGTCCAGCACCAACCCCCTGCCAGTAGAAGGGGGGCCTGGACCTACGGGTCCAGCACCAACCCCCTTGACAGTAGAGGGGGCTGGAGCTACAGGTCCAGCACCAACCCCCTGCCAGGAGAAGGGGGCTGGAGCTACAAGTCCAGCACCAACCACCTGCCAGTAGAGAGGGGCTAGAGCTACAGGTTCAGCACCAACCCCTTGCCAGTAGAGGGGGCTGGAGCTACAGGTCCAGTACCAACCCCCTGCCAGTAGAGGGGGACTGGAGCTACAGGTCCAGCACCAACTCCCTGACAGTAGAGGGGGCTGGAGCTACAGGTCCAGCACCAAACCCCCCCTGCCAGTAGAGGGGGGCTGGAGCTACAGGTCCAGCACCAAACCCCTGCCAGTAGAGGTGGGCTGGAGCTACAGGTCCAGCACCAACGCCCTGCCAGTAGATGTGGGGCTGGAGCTACAGGTCCAGCACCAACCCCCTGCCAGTAAAGGGGGGCTGGAGCTACAGGTCCAGCACCAACCCCCTGCAAGGAAAAGGGGGCTGGAGCTACAGGTCCAGCACCAACCCCCGCTGCCAGGAGAGGGGGGGCTGGAGCTACAGGTCCAACACCAAACCCCTGCCAGTAGAGGTGGGCTGGAGCTACAGGTCCAGCACCAACGCCCTGCCAGTAGAGGGGGGCTGGAGCTACAGGTCCAGCACCAACCCCCTGCAAGGAAAAGGGGGCTGGAGCTACAGGTCCAGCACAAACCCCCCAGCAAGTAGAGGGGGGTGAGACCTACAGGTCCAGCACCAACCTCCTCCCCCATGCCAGTAAAGGGGGGCTGGAGCTATAGGTCTAGCACCAACCCCCTGCCAGTAAAGGGGGGCTGGAGCTACAGGTTCAGCACCAACCCCCATGCCAGTAAAGGGGGGCTGGAGCTACAGGTCCAGCACCAACCCCCTGACAGTAGAGGGGGGCTGGAGCTACAGGTCCAGCACCAACCCCCTGCTAGTAGAGGGGTGCTGGAGCTACAGGTCCAGCACCAACCCCCTGCCAGTAGAGGTGGGGCTGGGGCTACAAGTCCAGCACCAACCCCCTGCAAGGAAAAGGGGGCTGGAGCTACAGGTCTATCACAAACCCCTTGTCAGTAGAGAGGTGTTGAGCTATAGGTTCAGCACAAACCTCTCTGCCATTAGAGGAGGGCTGGAGCTACAGGTCCCGGACCAGTCCCCCCTGCCAGTAGAGGTGGGCTGGAGCTACAGGTCCAGCACCAACCCCCTGACAGTAGAGGCGGCTGGAGCTACAGGTTCAGCACCAAACCCCTGCCACTAGAGGTGTGCTGGAGCTACAGGTCCAGCACCAACCCCCTGCCAGTAGAGGGGCGCTGGAGCTACAGGTCCAGCACCAAACCCCTGCCAGTAGAGGTGGGCTGGAGCTACAGGTCCAGCACCAACCCCCTGCCAGTAGAGGTGGGCCGGAGCTACAGGTCCAGCACCAACCACCCTGCCAGCAGAAGGGGGCTGGTGCTACAGGTCCAGCACCAACCCCTTGCCAGTAGAAGGGGGCTGGAGCTATAGGTCCAGCACCAACCCCCTGCCTGTAGAGGGGGGCTGGAGCTATAGGTCCAGCACCAACACCTTGCCAGTAGAGGGGGGCTGGAGCTATAGGTCCAGCACCAACCACCCTGCCAGCAGAAGGGGGCTGGAGCTATAGGTCCAGCACCAACCCCCTGCCAGTAGAGGGGGGCTGGAGCTACAGGTCCAGCACGAACCCCCCTGCCAGTAGAGGGGGGCTGGAGCTATAGGTCCAGCACAAACCCCCTGCTAGTAGAGGGTGGCTGGAGCTACAGGCCCAGCACCAACCCCCTGCCAGTAAAGGGGCGCTGGAGCTACAGGTCCAGCACCAAACCAATGCCAGTAAAGGGGGGCTGGAGCTACAGGTCCAGCACCATCCCCCCTGCCGGTAGAGGGGAGGGGGCTGGAGCAACAGGTCCAGCACAAAACCCCCTGCCACTAGAGGTGGGCTGGAGCTACAGGTCCAGCACCAACCCCTTGCCAGAAGAGAGGGGCTGGAGCTACAAGTCCAGCACGCACCCTCCTGCCAGTAGAGGGGGTGCTGGAGCTACAGCACGAACCCCCTGCCAGTAGAGAGGGGGCTGGAGCTACAGGTCCAGCACGAACCCCCTGCCAGTAGAGGGGGGCTGGAGCTACAGGTCCAGCACCAACCCCCTGCCAGTAGAAGGGGGGCCTGGACCTACGGGTCTAGCACCAACCCCCTTGACAGTAGAGGGGGCTGGAGCTACAGGTCCAGCACCAAACCCCTGCCAGTAGAGGGGGGAGGCTGGAGCTACAGGTCCAGCACCAACCCCCTGCCAGTAGAGGGGGGCTGGAGCTACAGGTCCAGCACCAAACCCCTGCCAGTAGAGGGGGGGCTGCATTAACAGGTCCAGCACCAACCCCCCTGCCAATAGAGGGGGTGAGAGCTACAGGTCCAGCACCAACCCTCCTGCAAGTAAAGGGGGGCTGGAGCTATAGGTCCAGCACCAACCCCCTGCCAGTAGAGGGGGGCTGGAGCTACAGGTCCAGCATCAACCCCCTGCCAGTAAAGGGGGGCAGGAGCTACAGGTCCAGCACCAACCCCCTGCCAGTAAAGGGGGGCTGGAGCTACAGGTTCAGCACCAACCCCCTGCCCGTAAAGGGGGGCTGGAGCTACAAATCTAACACCAACCCCTGCCAGTAAAGGGGGGGCTGGAGCTACAGGTCCAGCACTATCCCCCCCTGCCAGTAGAAGGGGGCTGGAGCTACATGTTAACCACCAACCCCTTGCTATTAGAGTGGGGGGTGGAGCTACAGGTTCAGCACCAACCCCCTGGCAGTAGAGGGAGGCTGGAGCTACAGGTCCAGCACCAACCCCCTGCCAGGAGAAACGGGCTGGAGCTACAAGTCCAGCACCAACCACCTGCCAGTAGAGAGGGGCTGGAGCTACAGGTTCAGCACCAACCCCTTGCCAGTAGAGGGGGCTGGAGCTACAGGTCCAGCACCAACCCCCTGCCAGTAGAGGGGGACTGGAGCTACAGGTCCAGCACCAACTCCCTGACAGTAGAGGGGGCTGGAGCTACAGGTCCAGCACCAAACCCCCCCTGCCAGTAGAGGGGGGCTGGAGCTACAGGTCCAGCATCAAACCCCTGCCAGTAGAGGTGGGCTTGAGCTACAGGTCCAGCACCAACGCCCTGCCAGTAGATGTGGGGCTGGAGCTACAGGTCCAGCACCAACCCCCTGCCAGTAAAGGGGGGCTGGAGCTACAGGTCCAGCACCAACCCCCTGCAAGGAAAAGGGGGCTGGAGCTACAGGTCCAGCACCAACCCCCGCTGCCAGGAGAGGGGGGCTGGAGCTACAGGTCCAACATCAAACCCCTGCCAGTAGAGGTGGGCTGGAGCTACAGGTCCAGCACCAACCCCCTGCAAGGAAAAGGGGGCTGGAGCTACAGGTCCAGCACCAACCCCCTGCCAGGAGAAAGGAGCTGGAGCTACAGGTCCAGCACCAACCCCCTGCCAGTAGAGGGGGGCTGGAGCTACAGGTAGAGCACCAACCCCCTGCCAGTAGAGGGAGCTGGAGCTACAGGTCCAGCACTAACCACCCTACCAGTAGAAGGTGGCTGGAGCTACAGGTCCAGCACCAACCCCCTGCCAGTTGAGGGGGGTTGGATTTACAGGTCCAGCACCAACCCCCTGCCAGTAGAGGGCCTGGAGCTACAGGTCCAGCACGAACCCCCCTGCCAGTAGAGGGGGGGCTGGAGCTTGCCAGTAGAGGGGGGGCTAGAGCTACAGGTCCAGCATCAACCCCCCTGCCAGTAGAGGGGGGGCTGGAGCTATAGGTCCAGCACCAACCACCCTGACAATAGAAGGGGCTGGAGTTACAGGTCCAGAACCAACCCCTTGCCAGTAGAAGGGGGCTGGAGCTACAGGTCCAGCACGAACCCCTTGCTAGTAGATGGGGGCTGGAGCTACAGGTCCAGCACGAACCCCTTGCCAGTAGAAGGGGGCTGGAGCTACAGGTCCAGCACCAACCACCCTGCCAGTAGAAGGGGGCTGGAGCTACAGGTCCAGCACCAACCCCCTGCCAGTTGAGGGGGGCTGGAGCTACAGGTCCAGCACGAACCCCCTGCTAGTAGAGGGGGGCTGGAGCTACAGGTCCAGCACCAAACCCCCTCCCAGTAGAGAGGGTGGGGCTGGAGCTACAGGCCCAGCACCAACCCCCTGCCAGTAGAGGGGCGCTGGAGCTACAGGTCCAGCACCAAACCCCTGCCACTAGAGGTGGGCTGGAGCTACAGGTCCAGCACCAACCCCCTGCCAGTAGAAGGGGGGCCTGGACCTACGGGTCCAGCACCAACCCCCTTGACAGTAGAGGGGGCTGGAGCTACAGGTCCAGCACCAACCCCCTGCCAGGAGAAGGGGGCTGGAGCTACAAGTCCAGCACCAACCACCTGCCAGTAGAGAGGGGCTAGAGCTACAGGTTCAGCACCAACCCCTTGCCAGTAGAGGGGGCTGGAGCTACAGGTCCAGTACCAACCCCCTGCCAGTAGAGGGGGACTGGAGCTACAGGTCCAGCACCAACTCCCTGACAGTAGAGGGGGCTGGAGCTACAGGTCCAGCACCAAACCCCCCCTGCCAGTAGAGGGGGGCTGGAGCTACAGGTCCAGCACCAAACCCCTGCCAGTAGAGGTGGGCTGGAGCTACAGGTCCAGCACCAACGCCCTGCCAGTAGATGTGGGGCTGGAGCTACAGGTCCAGCACCAACCCCCTGCCAGTAAAGGGGGGCTGGAGCTACAGGTCCAGCACCAACCCCCTGCAAGGAAAAGGGGGCTGGAGCTACAGGTCCAGCACCAACCCCCGCTGCCAGGAGAGGGGGGGCTGGAGCTACAGGTCCAACACCAAACCCCTGCCAGTAGAGGTGGGCTGGAGCTACAGGTCCAGCACCAACGCCCTGCCAGTAGAGGGGGGCTGGAGCTACAGGTCCAGCACCAACCCCCTGCAAGGAAAAGGGGGCTGGAGCTACAGGTCCAGCACAAACCCCCCAGCAAGTAGAGGGGGGTGAGACCTACAGGTCCAGCACCAACCTCCCCCCCCATGCCAGTAAAGGGGGGCTGGAGCTATAGGTCTAGCACCAACCCCCTGCCAGTAAAGGGGGGCTGGAGCTACAGGTTCAGCACCAACCCCCATGCCAGTAAAGGGGGGCTGGAGCTACAGGTCCAGCACCAACCCCCTGACAGTAGAGGGGGGCTGGAGCTACAGGTCCAGCACCAACCCCCTGCTAGTAGAGGGGTGCTGGAGCTACAGGTCCAGCACCAACCCCCTGCCAGTAGAGGTGGGGCTGGGGCTACAAGTCCAGCACCAACCCCCTGCAAGGAAAAGGGGGCTGGAGCTACAGGTCTATCACAAACCCCTTGTCAGTAGAGAGGTGTTGAGCTATAGGTTCAGCACAAACCTCTCTGCCATTAGAGGAGGGCTGGAGCTACAGGTCCCGGACCAGTCCCCCCTGCCAGTAGAGGTGGGCTGGAGCTACAGGTCCAGCACCAACCCCCTGACAGTAGAGGCGGCTGGAGCTACAGGTTCAGCACCATCCCCATGCCAGTAGAGGGGTGGGGGCTGGAGCTACAGGTTCAGCACCAACCCCATGCCAGTAGAGGGGTGGGGGCTGAAGCAACAGATCCAGCACCAACCCCTTGCCAGTAGAGAGATGCTGGAGCTACAGGTCCAGCACCAACCCCCTGCCAGGAGAAAGGAGCTGGAGCTACAGGTCCAGCACCAACCCCCTGCCAGTAGAGGGGGGCTGGAGCTACAGGTCCAGCACCAACCCCCTGCCAGTAGAGGGAGCTGGAGCTACAGGTCCAGCACTAACCACCCTGCCAGTAGAAGGTGGCTGGAGCTACAGGTCCAGCACCAACCCCCTGCCAGTTGAGGGGGGTTGGATTTACAGGTCCAGCACCAACCCCCTGCCAGTAGAAGGCCTGGAGCTACAGGTCTAGCACGAACCCCTTGCCAGTAGAGGGGGGCTGGAGCTACAGGTCCAGCACCATCCCCCCTGCCAGTAGAGGGGGGGCTGGAGCTACAGGTCCAGCACCAACTCCTTGCCAGTAGAGGGGGGGGGCTGGAGCTACAGGTCCAGCACCAACCCCCCTGCCAGTAGAGGGGGGGCTGGAGCTATAGGTCCAGCACCAACCACCCTGACAGTAGAAGGGGCTGGAGTTACAGGTCCAGAACCAACCCCTTGCTAGTAGAAGGGGGCTGGAGCTACAGGTCCAGCACGAACCCCTTGCTAGTAGAAGGGGGCTGGAGCTACAGGTCCAGCACGAACCCCTTGCCAGTAGAAGGGGGCTGGAGCTACAGGTCCAGCACCAACCACCCTGCCAGTAGAAGGGGGCTGGAGCTACAGGTCCAGCACCAACCCCTTGCCAGTAGAAGGGGGTTTCAGCTATAGGTCCAGCATCAACCACCCTGACAGTAGAAGGGGCTGGAGTTACAGGTCCAGAACCAACCCCCTGCCAGTTCAGGGGGGCTGGAGCTACAGGTCCAGCACCAAACCCCCTCCCAGTAGAGAGGGTGGGGCTGGAGCTACAGGCCCAGCACCAACCCCCTGCCAGTAGAGGGGCGCTGGAGCTACAGGTCCAGCACCAAACCAATGCCACTAGAGGTAGGCTGGAGCTACAGGTCCAGCACCAACCCCCTGCCAGTAGAAGGGGGGCCTGGACCTACGGGTCCAGCACCAACCCCCTTGACAGTAGAGGGGGCTGGAGCTACAGGTCCAGCACCAACCACATGCCAGTAGAGTAGAGCTGGAGCTACAGGTCCAGCACCAAACCCTGCCAGTAGAGGGGAGGCTGCAGTAACAGGTCCAGCACCAACCCCCCTGCCAATAGAGGGGGTGAGAGCTACAGGTCCAGCACCAACCCCCTGCCAGTAGAGGGGGGCTGGAGCTACAGGTCCAGCATCAACCCCCTTCCAGTAAAGGGGGCAGGAGCTACAGGTCCAGCACCAATCCCCTGCCAGTAAAGGGGGGCTGGAGCTACAGGTTCAGCACCAACCCCCTGCCAGTAAAGGGGGGCTGGAGCTACAGGTCAGCACCAAACCCCTGACAGTAGAGGGGGCTGGAGCTACAGGTCCAGCACTATCCCCCCCTGCCAGTAGAAGGGGGCTGGAGCTACATGTTAACCACCAACCCCTTGCTATTAGAGTGGGGGGTGGAGCTACATGTTCAGCACCAACCCCCTGGCAGTAGAGGGAGGCTGGAGCTACAGGTCCAGCACCAACCGCCTGCCAGGAGAAGGGGGCTGGAGCTACAAGTCCAGCACCAACCACCTGCCAGTAGAGAGGGGCTGGAGCTACAGGTTCAGCACCAACCCCTTGCCAGTAGAGGGGGCTGGAGCTACAGGTCCAGTACCAACCCCCTGCCAGTAGAGGGGGACTGGAGCTACAGGTCCAGCACCAACTCCCTGACAGTATAGGGGGCTGGAGCTACAGGTCCAGCACCAAACCCCCCCTGCCAGTAGAGGGGGGCTGGAGCTACAGGTCCAGCACCAAACCCCTGCCAGTAGAGGTGGGCTGGAGCTACAGGTCCAGCACCAACGCCCTGCCAGTAGAGGGGGGCTGGAGCTACAGGTCCAGCACCAACCCCCTGCAAGGAAAAAGGGGCTGGATCTACAGGTCCAGCACAAACCCCCCAGCAAGTAGAGGGGGGTGAGACCTACAGGTCCAGCACCAACCTCCCCCCCCCATGCCAGTAAAGGGGGGCTGGAGCTATAGGTCCAGCACCAACCCCCTGCCAGTAAAGGGGGGCTGGAGCTACAGGTTCAGCACCAACCCCCATGCCAGTAAAGGGGGGCTGGAGCTACAGGTCCAGCACCAACCCCCTGACAGTAGAGGGGGGCTGGAGCTACAGGTCCAGCACCAACCCCCTGCTAGTAGAGGGGTGCTGGAGCTACAGGTCCAGCACCAACCCCCTGCTAGTAGAGGGGTGCTGGAGCTACAGGTCCAGCACCAACCCCCTGCAAGGAAAAGGGGGCTGGAGCTACAGGTCCATCACAAACCCCTTGTCAGTAGAGAGGTGTTGAGCTATAGGTTCAGCACAAACCTCTCTGCCATTAGAGGAGGGTTGGAGCTACAGGTCCCGGACCAGTCCCCCCTGCCAGTAGAGGTGGGCTGGAGCTACAGGTCCAGCACCAACCCCCTGATAGTAGAGGCGGCTGGAGCTACAGGTTCAGCACCAACCCCATGCCAGTAGAGGGGTGGGGGCTGGAGCTACAGGTTCAGCACCAACCCCATGCCAGTAGAGGGGTGGGGGCTGAAGCAACAGATCCAGCACCAACCCCTTGCCAGTAGAGGGATGCTGGAGCTACAGGTCCAGCACCAACCCCCTGCCAGGAGAAAGGAGCTGGAGCTACAGGTCCAGCACCAACCCCCTGCCAGTAGAGGGGGGCTGGAGCTACAGGTCCAGCACCAACCCCCTGCCAGTAGAGGGGGGCTGGAGCTACAGGTCCAGCACCAACCCCCTGCCAGTAGAGGGAGCTGGAGCTACAGGTCCAGCACTAACCACCCTGCCAGTAGAAGGTGGCTGGAGCTACAGGTCCAGCACCAACCCTCTGCCAGTTGAGGGGGGTTGGATTTACAGGTCTGTAACACTGTAAAAGTGTTTGGTTTAGGTTAATACATACATAGAGTACATGAGTCACATACAAGGATCTGAAAGGTGCCAGTTTGACCACCAGAAAGTCACACGTCTAAGAGTTAATGACCCCAAGTGACCTGAGGTTAGATCATGCGAATTTCACCTTGCTTCTACTAATCTCTTAGTTGGAGCCTGGTAGCCTTCAAACATGCCGACGTTTAAGGAGTGGCTTGGTAGTGCCGGAGGCTATCTACTTGTGGGCGGAGTTAGTACTAGGGTCCCCAATATATACTGAGGGAGCATAGAGCATTAAGAAGAGACCAGCCAGCAGAGCAGACGGCCCTAGCAGGGAGGCTGTCGGCCGGCAGGGCGGGAGTCTCCGTCAACTACAGACCCCCCCCCCCTCTCTATCCAGCTATAGGCAGAGACACTTGGTGAGTTGAGCATTAAGGTGACTTGGTCGTGTTTACATATGTTGTGTGATGATCAGGGGCAGTCAAGTTGTAGGGTTCTCGAATTCTTGGATGATGACTCACTTTGCATATTAAACTGGAACATTTTAATTTAATTGTTAAATTATGATGCTTCATGGGAAATATAATTATGAATTTATTATTTAAATTGTGTTTAACTTTGTTCCCTAGAGATTTGAGTTGAGGTGAGAAAGCCTCTGTGGTTACTGGTTTCATGATATTAACGAGTACATGTTTGGAGTTGATACATGGTACAGAGGGAACATACTAATAATGAACTCATGGTAATAACATCTTTTGAGAATATTTTGATACAGACAAGTTCCATTCCTTGTGTTGTATGTAATGGTCTAGAATGGATGGTGGCAGCATTTCGTCTTCTACTATCTACTCTTCTACTTCTACTAGCTACTCTTCTACTTCTACCTATCTACTCCTCTCCCTCCACCCCTCTCTGAACTCTCACTTTCAACTAATGAGCCTCCTCGCTCCTCCCACCTCTACCTCTCTCACCCCAAACCCTCACTAATTACTTCACTATTCATTTCTTTCCTTTCGTTTTCTCTTATACGTTTGTGGCAATGATTCTGTATTCTAGAGTTCTCTCTAGAGTTTCGGGTAACTGATCAAGTGGCGGCGCCTTGTAGTCTTAGCACCTAGGTAGTCAAATACCTAGGTTACAAGGTGTTGGACGAGAGAGGTTGCCTTAGGAACTCTGGAGGGTGCTCTAGAATAGTTAGCTAACTGGGGACGGGATAACGGACTAGAGAGAGCTGTTTCCCCCGGCCTCGTTAGTTAACTGGGGGGTGGAATAATGGACAAGATAGAGCTATTTCCCCCACCCCCCGTTACAATGTTGGCAGCGGTGTTGAACAATGTTGTAGGTAGTTGGTGTTCTTTTAACATTGTTCAGTCCCACGTGTCTTTTGCCGCTCAGGCGCTATCAGGGAGATCTTGACAGGTATTTAATATTCGCGATTTAGCGAGCTGTTTTCAGGTTAGGAGATAGTGATTTTCTGACGATGTGTTTTAGTGATTTTGTGAGTTTTGTGGTGTTCAGGGAATGTTCACCAGAACTTGCGTGTGTAGTGATTAATGTTAGTGATAAGATTTGGTGATTTGGGAACTTAGCGGTGTTGGTAGTGGAGCTCACCTGAGTGTGACAGGTGACCTCGCATGTCCCAGGGGGACACCCAGCCACCGCTGGTCTCCAGGTCAGTGGGGAGTGGCAGGTGTAGTTTTTAAGTAGTGGTTCTGCTCAGATTATTGCGATCGACTGTTTTACTCCATTTGAACGCAATAACCCGAGGTGTACTGGTCTTGTACAGCATGCTAGGGGGAGGCTTAGTATGTCAGTAGACTTCACGTTGGGGACGCTCGACGTTAGATAGTCTGGTCACAGGGGTGGCAACAGTTTTGAGTTGTTTACCGGCGGAGAAGCTAGGGAAACACTCTGGGTCACGTAGGTGGCTGTAGGTTAAAGGTGGGAGTAATGGTTAATTATGTACTTAAGATTAGGAACGGTACAGTTAAGTTAGGCTAGCGTTTTGTCTATTAGTGTTGATTTTTTTTTTGTGTGACAAGTTAAAAGTAGTGATGACCTTATTCTCTCTTCTCTAACTTTACTCTGTTACTGTTTTATGTTCCACCAAGTCAATATCATTCAGAGTTAATTGGATTATTAAAATTTAAGTGTAGTTGTTGCCAGGAGGAGAGCTTATAATTGGACTGTGTGAACCCTATACAAACTACAGGGTCACACAACAAGATGGAACACGGGTATTGTCGCCTTTATGTTCACCCACAGGTGGGAGCCAGAAGAGAGGAGAGACGCACATACAGAAGAGGGAGACGGCTGCCTTATACCACACTCACGGCAGTTCCTCACCACCACGACGACCAGCCCCTACCTGGATGTCAGGGCCACCACCACCACCATCACCCCAGGGGACCCCAAGATGCAGCCCTCTCGGTCGGTCAACATTGGTCTACCCAGTGGACCCCAAGACGGACGGACCCCAGTGGACCCCAGGTCGTTCTGCAGACGACCCCAGATGACCCAGTAAAGATGGAAGAGGAGCAACAACGACTCCAGTCTGTCCCACCAACATCGGTCTACCCAGGACGGACCCCAATGGACCCCAGGTCGCTTGTCAAAGACCCATGGGAGGAGGAAGAGAGAAGAAAGAAGAGAGAAGAAAGAAGAGAGAAGAGAGAAGAAGGAAGAGAGAAGAAGGAAGAGAGAAGAAAGAAGAGAGAAGAAAGAAGAAGAAGATAAGACAAGCTGAGTGAGACACGATGCCTCGTGTCCCTTGCTGGTGTCAGCATCATTGCATGGAGCGTAATTGCAAGACAGGATCGTTTGCCTTAACTGGCCGCCCCTCCTGCAAGCATGTTGCTCTGTTGAGTGATTCATCCTGTGTCGTGCGGACTTGATGTGGCTGTCAGAAGTAGCTCTCTGAAGGAGGCGTGCTGGAGCAACAGGGAGGAAGAAGAGTAGGATGGGATTTCTACTGTTGGCAACTATATGAAGGTCTCGAAACTTGTAGTCCCTATAGCTGTGAAGAACCCCAATATACGTCTCTCATGGTGACTGACGTAGGGCCAATTACAGATCAGCTGGGACAACCGAATTCCACGGTCCTGTGCGCAGTTCAAGTAGTAACGGCTTTCGGGTTGACCAAGTGTTGTTGTGCGTTAACGACGGAGAAGCGACGGAGGCAGTTGTGTTGAAGAAAGGTGGTACAGGATTATCTACAAGACCAAGCAGTGACGTCGCCCAGCCAGAGACAATGGACGTCTGTCTATATATTTCATTTTTTAGAGTAGGATGATGTATATTTGTTTAGCTAGGATGTATTTTTTTTTCGTTAATAAAGTTGTTGCACACAGCTAGCTTGCTTTAGCAGTGTTGCAAAAACTTTATTTCGGGGAGAAGGGGAGATGTAACACTGTAAAAGTGTTTGGTTTAGGTTAATACATACATAGAGTACATGAGTCACAGACAAGGATCTGAAAGGCGCCAGTTTGACCACCGGAAAGTCACACGTCTAAGAGTTAATGACCCCAAGTGACCTGAGGTCAGATCATGCGAATTTCACCTTGCTTCTACTAATCTCTTAGTTGGAGCCTGGTAGCCTTCAAACATGCCGACGTTTAAGGAGTGGCTTGGTAGTGCCGGAGGCTATCTACTTGTGGGCGGAGTTAGTACTAGGGTCCCCAATATATACTGAGGGAGCATAGAGCATTAAGAAGAGACCAGCCAGCAGAGCAGACGGCCCTAGCAGGGAGGCTGTCGGCCGGCAGGGCGGGAGTCTCCGTCAACTACAGACCCCCCCCCCCCTCTCTATCCAGCTATAGGCAGAGACACTTGGTGAGTTGAGCATTAAGGTGACTTGGTCGTGTTTACATATGTTGTGTGATGATCAGGGGCAGTCAAGTTGTAGGGTTCTCGAATTCTTGGATGATGACTCACTTTGCATATTAAACTGGAACATTTTAATTTAATTGTTAAATTATGATACTTCATGGGAAATATAATTATGAATTTATTATTTAAATTGTGTTTAACTTTGTTCCCTAGAGATTTGAGTTGAGGTGAGAAAGCCTCTGTGGTTACTGGTTTCATGATATTAACGAGTACATGTTTGGAGTTGATACATGGTACAGAGGGAACATACTAATAATGAACTCATGGTAATAACATCTTTTGAGAATATTTTGATACAGACAAGTTCCATTCCTTGTGTTGTATGTAATGGTCTAGAATGGATGGTGGCAGCATTTCGTCTTCTACTATCTACTCTTCTACTTCTACTAGCTACTCTTCTACTTCTACCTATCTACTCCTCTCCCTCCACCCCTCTCTGAACTCTCACTTTCAACTAATGAGCCTCCTCGCTCCTCCCACCTCTACCTCTCTCACCCCAAACCCTCACTAATTACTTCACTATTCATTTCTTTCCTTTCGTTTTCTCTTATACGTTTGTGGCAATGATTCTGTATTCTAGAGTTCTCTCTAGAGTTTCGGGTAACTGATCAAGTGGCGGCGCCTTGTAGTCTTAGCACCTAGGTAGTCAAATACCTAGGTTACAAGGTGTTGAACGAGAGAGGTTGCCTTAGGAACTCTGGAGGGTGCTCTAGAATAGTTAGCTAACTGGGGACGGGATAACGGACTAGAGAGAGCTGTTTCCCCCGGCCTCGTTAGTTAACTGGGGGGTGGAATAATGGACAAGATAGAGCTATTTCCCCCACCTCCCGTTACAGGTCCAGCACCAACCTCCTGCCAGTAGAAGGCCTGGAGCTACAGGTCCAGCACGAACCCCTTGCCAGTAGAGGGGGGCTGGACCTACAGGTCCAGCACCAACCCCCCTGCCAGTAGAGGGGGGGCTGGAGCTACAGGTCCAGCACCAACTCCTTCCCAGTAGAGGGGGGGCTGGAGCTACAGGTCCAGCACCAACCCCCCTGCCAGTAGAGGGGGTGCTGGAGCTATAGGTCCAGCACCAACCACCCTGACAGTAGAAGGGGCTGGAGTTACAGGTCCAGAACCAACCCCTTGCCAGTAGAAGGGGGCTGGAGCTACAGGTCCAGCACGAACCCCTTGCTAGTAGAAGGGGGCTGGAGCTACAGGTCCAGCACGAACCCCTTGCCAGTAGAAGGGGGGTTTGAGCTATAGGTCCAGCACCAACCACCCTGACAGTAGAAGGGGCTGGAGTTACAGGTCCAGAACCAACCCCCTGCCAGTTGAGGGGGGCTGGAGCTACAGGTCCAGCACGAACCTCCTGCTAGTAGAGGGGGGCTGGAGCTACAGGTCCAGCACCAAACCCCCTCCCAGTAGAGAGGGTGGGGCTGGAGCTACAGGCCCAGCACCAACCCCTTGCCAGTAGAGGGGTGCTGGAGCTACAGGTCCAGCACCAAACCCCTGCCACTAGAGGTGGGCTGGAGCTACAGGTCCAGCACCAACCCCCTGCCAGTAGAAGGGGGGCCTGGACCTACGGGTCCAGCACCAACCCCCTTGACAGTAGAGGGGGCTGGAGCTACAGGTCCAGCACCAACCACATGCCAGTAGAGTAGAGCTGGAGCTACAGGTCCAGCACCAAACCCTGCCAGTAGAGGGGGGGGCTGCAGTAACATGTCCAGCACCAACCCCCCTGCCAATAGAGGGGGTGAGAGCTACAGGTCCAGCACCAACCCCCTGCCAGTAGAGGGGGGCTGGAGCTACAGGTCCAGCATCAACCCCCTTCCAGTAAAGGGGGCAGGAGCTACAGGTCCAGCACCAATCCCCTGCCAGTAAAGGGGGGCTGGAGCTACAGGTTCAGCACCAACCCCCCTGCCAGTAAAGGGGGGCTGGAGCTACAAATCTAACACCAACCCCCTGCCAGTAAAGGGGGGGCTGGAGCTACAGGTCCTGCACCAAACCCCTGACAGTAGAGGGGGGTGGAGCTACAGGTCCAGCACTATCCCCCCCTGCCAGTAGGAGGGGGCTGGAGCTACATGTTCACCACCAACCCCTTGCCAGTAGAGGGGGGAGGCTGGAGCTACAGGTTCAGCACCAACCCCCTGTCAGTAGAGGGGGACTGGAGCTACAGGTCCAGCACCAACCCCCTGCCAGGAGAAGGGGGCTGGAGCTACAAGTCCAGCACCAAACCCCCCTGCCAGTAGAGGGGGGGGGCTGGAGCTACAGGTCCAGCACCAAACCTCTGCCAGTAGAGGTGGGCTGGAGCTACAGGTCCAGCACCAACGCCCTGCCAGTAGAGGTGGGGCTGGAGCTACAGGTCCAGCACCAACCCCCTGCCAGTAAAGGGGGGCTAGAGCTACAGATCCAGCAACAACCCCCTGCAAGGAAAAGGGGGCTGGAGCTACAGGTCCAGCACCAACCCCCGCTGCCTGGAGAGGGGGGGCTGGAGCTACAGGTCCAGCATCCAACCCCTGCCAGTAGAGGTGGGCTGGAGCTACAGGTCCAGCACCAACGCCCTGGCAGTAGAGAGGGGGCTGGAGCTACAGGTCCAGCACCAACTCCCTGCCAGTAGAGGGGGGCTGGAGCTACAGGTCCAGCACCATCCCCCTGCAAGGAAAAGGGGGCTGGAGCTACAGGTCCAGCACAAACCTCCCCCCCCCCCATGCCAGTAAAGGGGGGCTGGAGCTATAGGTCCAGCACCAACCCCCTGCCAGTAAAAGGGGGCTGGAGCTACAGGTTCAGCACCAACCCTCCTGCCAGTAGAGGGGGGCTGGAGCTACAGGTCCAGCATCAACCCCCTTCCAGTAAAGGGGGCAGGAGCTACAGGTCCAGCACCAATCTCCTGCCAGTAAAGGGGGGCTGGAGCTACAGGTTCAGCACCAACCCCCCTGCCAGTAAAGGGGGGCTGGAGCTACAAATCTAACACCAACCCCCTGCCAGTAAAGGGGGGGGGCTGGAGCTACAGGTCCTGCACCAAACCCCTGACAGTAGAGGGGGGTGGAGCTACAGGTCCAGCACTATCCCCCCTTGCCAGTAGAGGGGGGTGGAGCTACAGGTCCAGCACTATCCCCCCCCTGCCAGTAGAAGGGGGCTGGAGCTACATGTTCACCACCAACCCCTTGCCAGTAGAGGGGGGAGGCTGGAGCTACAGGTCCAGCACCACCCCCCTGTCAGTACCTGGTTGATACCTGGTTGATGGGGTTCTGGGAGTTCTTCTACTCCTCAAGCCCGGCCCGAGGCCAGGCTCGACTTGTGAGAGTTTGGTCCACCAGGCTGTTGCTTGGAGCGGCCCGCAGGGCCACGTACCCACCACAGCCCGGCTGATCCGGAACTTCTCTTAGAAAACTGTCCAGTTTTCTCTTGAAGATGTCCACGGTTGTTCCGGCAATATTTCTTATGCTCGCTGGGAGGACGTCGAACAACCGCGGACCCCTGATGTTTATACAGTGCTCTCTGATTGTGCCTATGGCACCTCTGCTCTTCACTGGTTCAATCTTGCATTTTCTTCCATATCGTTCACTCCAGTACGTTGTTATTTTATTGTGTAGATTTGGGACCTGACCCTCCAGTATTTTCCATGTGTATATTATTTGGTATCTCTCTCGTCTCCTTTCTAGAGAGTACATTTGGAGAGCTTTGAGACGATCCCAATAATTTAGGTGTTTTATCTCGTCTATGCGTGCCGTATATGTTCTCTGTATTCCCTCTATTTCAGCAATCTCTCCTGCTCTGAAGGGGGAAGTGAGTACTGAGCAGTACTCGAGACGGGACAGCAGAAGTGACTTGAAGAGTACAACCGTTGTGATGGGATCCCTGGATTTGAAAGTTCTCGTAATCCATCCGATCATTTTTCTGGCTGACGCGATATTTGCTTGGTTATGCTCCCTAAACGTTAGATCGTCGGACATCATTATTCCCAAATCCTTGACATGCTGTTTTTCCTTGACTTGCTGACATGCTGCAGTAGAGGGGGACTGGAGCTACAGGTCCAGCACCAACCCCCTGCCAGGAGAAGGGGGCTGGAGCTACAAGTTCAGCACCAAACCCCCCTGCCAGTAGAGGGGGGGGGGCTGGAGCTACAGGTCCAGCACCAAACCTCTGCCAGTAGAGGTGGGCTGGAGCTACAGGTCCAGCACCAACCCCCTGCCAGTAAAGGGGGGCTAGAGCTACAGGTCCAGCAACAACCCCCTGCATGGAAAAGGGGGCTGGAGCTACAGGTCCAGCACCAACCCCCGCTGCCTGGAGAGGGGGGGCTGGAGCTACAGGTCCAGCACCCAACCCCTGCCAGTAGAGGTGGGCTGGAGCTACAGGTCCAGCACCAACGCCCTGGCAGTAGAAGGGGGCTGGAGCTACAGGTCCAGCACCATCCCCCTGCAAGGAAAAGGGGGCTGGAGCTACAGGTCCAGCACAAACCTCCCCCCCCCCATGCCAGTAAAGGGGGGCTGGAGCTATAGGTCCAGCACCAACCCCCTGCCAGTAAAAGGGGGCTGGAGCTACAGGTTCAGCACCAACCCCCCTGCCAGTAAAGGGGGGCTGGAGCTACAGGTCCAGCACCAACCCCCTGCCAGTAAAGGGGGCAAGAGCTACAGGTCCAGCACCAACCCCCTGCCAGTAGTGGGGGGCTGGAGCTACAGGTCCAGCACCTACCCCCTGCCAGTAGAGGGGGGGGCTGGAGCTACAGGTCCAGCACCAACCCCCTGCCAGTAGTAGGGGGAGGCTGGAGCTTCAGGTCCAGCACCAACTCCTTGCCAGTAGAGGGGGGGAGGCTGGAGCTACAGGTCCAGCACCAACCCCCTGCCAGTAAAGGGGGGCTAGAGCTACAGGTCCAGCAACAACCCCCTGCAAGGAAAAGGGGGCTGGAGCTACAGGTCCAGCACCAACCCCCGCTGCCTGGAGAGGGGGGGCTGGAGCTACAGGTCCAGCACCCAACCCCTGCCAGTAGAGGTGGGGGGGGGGTGGCTGGAGCTACAGGTCCAGCACCAAACCTCTGCCAGTAGAGGTGGGCTGGAGCTACAGGTCCAGCACCAACGCCCTGCCAGTAGAGGTGGGGCTGGAGCTACAGGTCCAGCACCAACCCCCTGCCAGTAAAGGGGGGCTAGAGCTACAGGTCCAGCAACAACCCCCTGCAAGGAAAAGGGGGCTGGAGCTACAGGTCCAGCACCAACCCCCGCTGCCTGGAGAGGGGGGGCTGGAGCTACAGGTCCAGCACCCAACCCCTGCCAGTAGAGGTGGGCTGGAGCTACAGGTCCAGCACCAACGCCCTGGCAGTAGAAGGGGGCTGGAGCTACAGGTCCAGCACCATCCCCCTGCAAGGAAAAGGGGGCTGGAGCTACAGGTCCAGCACAAACCTCCCCCCCCCCCCCATGCCAGTAAAGGGGGGCTGGAGCTATAGGTCCAGCACCAACCCCCTGCCAGTAAAAGGGGGCTGGAGCTACAGGTTCAGCACCAACCCCCCTGCCAGTAAAGGGGGGCTGGAGCTACAGGTCCAGCACCAACCCCCTGCCAGTAAAGGGGGCAAGAGCTACAGGTCCAGCACCAACCCCCTGCCAGTAGTGGGGGGCTGGAGCTACAGGTCCAGCACCTACCCCCTGCCAGTAGAGGGGGGGGGGGCTGGAGCTACAGGTCCAGCACCAACCCCCTGCCAGTAGTGGGGGGAGGCTGGAGCTACAGGTCCAGCACCAACTCCTTGCCAGTAGAGGGGGGAGGCTGGAGCTACAGGTCCAGCACCAACCCCCTGTCAGTAGAGGGGGACTGGAGCTACAGGTCCAGCACCAACTCCCTGACAGTAGAGTGTGGTGGAGCTACAGGTCCAGCACCAAACCCCCCTGCCAGTAGAGGGGGGGGGGCTGGAGCTACAGGTCCAGCACCAAACCTCTGCCAGTAGAGGTGGGCTGGAGCTACAGGTCCAGCACCAACGCCCTGCCAGAAGAGGTGGGGCTGGAGCTACAGGTCCAGCACCAACCCCCTGCCAGTAAAGGTGGGCTAGAGCTACAGGTCCAGCAACAACCCCCTGGAAGGAAAAGGTGGCTGGAGCTACAGGTCCAGCACCAACCCCCGCTGCCTGGAGAGGGGGGGCTGGAGCTACAGGTCCAGCACCCAACCCCTGCCAGTAGAGGTGGGCTGGAGCTACAGGTCCAGCACCAACGCCCTGGCAGTAGAAGGGGGCTGGAGCTACAGGTCCAGCACCATCCCCCTGCAAGGAAAAGGGGGCTGGAGCTACAGGTCCAGCACAAACCTCCCCCCCCCCATGCCAGTAAAGGGGGGCTGGAGCTATAGGTCCAGCACCAACCCCCTGGCAGTAAAAGGGGGCTGGAGCTACAGGTTCAGCACCAACCCCCCTGCCAGTAAAGGGGGGCTGGAGCTACAGGTCCAGCACCAACCCCCTGCCAGTAAAGGGGGCAAGAGCTACAGGTCCAGCACCAACCCCCTGCCAGTAGTGGGGGGCTGGAGCTACAGGTCCAGCACCTACCCCCTGCCAGTAGAGGGGGGGGCTGGAGCTACAGGTCCAGCACCAACCCCCTGCCAGTAGTAGGGGGAGGCTGGAGCTACAGGTCCAGCACCAACTCCTTGCCAGTAGAGGGGGGAGGCTGGAGCTACAGGTCCAGCACCAACCCCCTGCCAGTAAAGGGGGGCTAGAGCTACAGGTCCAGCAACAACCCCCTGCAAGGAAAAAGGGGCTGGAGCTACAGGTCCAGCACCAACCCCCGCTGCCTGGAGAGGGGGGGCTGGAGCTACAGGTCCAGCACCCAACCCCTGCCAGTAGAGGTGGGGGGGGGGGGTGGCTGGAGCTACAGGTCCAGCACCAAACCTCTGCCAGTAGAGGTGGGCTGGAGCTACAGGTCCAGCACCAACGCCCTGCCAGTAGAGGTGGGGCTGGAGCTACAGGTCCAGCACCAACCCCCTGCCAGTAAAGGGGGGCTAGAGCTACAGGTCCAGCAACAACCCCCTGCAAGGAAAAGGGGGCTGGAGCTACAGGTCCAGCACCAACCCCCGCTGCCTGGAGAGGGGGGGCTGGAGCTACAGGTCCAGCACCCAACCCCTGCCAGTAGAGGTGGGCTGGAGCTACAGGTCCAGCACCAACGCCCTGGCAGTAGAAGGGGGCTGGAGCTACAGGTCCAGCACCATCCCCCTGCAAGGAAAAGGGGGCTGGAGCTACAGGTCCAGCACAAACCTCCCCCCCCAATGCCAGTAAAGGGGGGCTGGAGCTATAGGTCTAGCACCAACCCCCTGCCAGTAAAAGGGGGCTGGAGCTACAGGTTCAGCACCAACCCCCCTGCCAGTAAAGGGGGGCTGGAGCTACAGGTCCAGCACCAACCCCCTGCCAGTAAAGGGGGCAAGAGCTACAGGTCCAGCACCAACCCCCTGCCAGTAGTGGGGGGCTGGAGCTACAGGTCCAGCACCTACCCCCTGCCAGTAGAGGGGGGGGGCTGGAGCTACAGGTCCAGCACCAACCCCCTGCCAGTAGTGGGGGGAGGCTGGAGCTACAGGTCCAGCACCAACTCCTTGCCAGTAGAGGGGGGAGGCTGGAGCTACAGGTCCAGCACCAACCCCCTGTCAGTAGAGGGGGACTGGAGCTACAGGTCCAGCACCAACTCCCTGACAGTAGAGTGTGGTGGAGCTACAGGTCCAGCACCAAACCCCCCTGCCAGTAGAGGGTGGGGGGGCTGGAGCTACAGGTCCAGCACCAAACCTCTGCCAGTAGAGGTGGGCTGGAGCTACAGGTCCAGCACCAACGCCCTGCCAGAAGAGGTGGGGCTGGAGCTACAGGTCCAGCACCAACCCCCTGCCAGTAAAGGTGGGCTAGAGCTACAGGTCCAGCAACAACCCCTTGGAAGGAAAAGGGGGCTGGAGCTACAGGTCCAGCACCAATCCCCCCTGCCTGGAGAGGGGGGGCTGGAGCTACAGGTCCAGCACCCAACCCCTGCCAGTAGAGGTGGGCTGGAGCTACAGGTCCAGCACCAACGCCCTGGCAGTAGAAGGGGGCTGGAGCTACAGGTCCAGCACCATCCCCCTGCAAGGAAAAGGGGGCTGGAGCTACAGGTACAGCACAAACCTCCCCCCCCCCCCATGCCAGTAAAGGGAGGCTGGAGCTATAGGTCCAGCACCAACCCCCTGCCAGTAAAGGGGGCAGGAGCTACAGGTCCAGCACCAACCCCCTGCCAGTAGTGGGGGGCTGGAGCTACAGGTCCAGCACCAACCCCCTGCCAGTAGAGGGGGGGGGGGGCTGGAGCTACAGGTCCAGCACCAACCCCCTGCCAGTAGTGGGGGGAGGCTGGAGCTACAGGTCCAGCAACCACCCCCTGCCAGTAGAGGGGGACTGGAGCTACAGGTCCAGCACCAACTCCCTGACAGTAGAGGGGGTGGAGCTACAGGTCCAGCACCAAACCCCCCTGCCAGTAGAGGGGGGGGGGGTTGGAGCTACAGGTCCAGCACCAAACCTCTGCCAGTAGAGGTGGGCTGGAGCTACAGGTCCAGCACCAACGCCCTGCCAGTAGAGGTAGGGCTGGAGCTACAGGTCCAGCACCAACCCCCTGCCAGTAAAGGGGGCCTAGAGCTACAGGTCCAGCAACAACCCCCTGCAAGGAAAAGGGGGCTGGAGCTACAGGTCCAGCACCAACCCCCGCTGCCTGGAGAGGGGGGGCTGGAGCTACAGGTCCAGCACCAACCCCCTGCCAGTAAAAGGGGGCTGGAGCTACAGGTTCAGCACCAACCCCCCTGCCAGTAAAGGGGGGCTGGAGCTACAGGTCCAGCACCAACCCCCTGCCAGTAGAGGAGGGCTGGAGCTACAGGTCCAGCACCAACCCCCCTGCCAGTAGAGGGGGGTTGGAGCTGCAGGTCCAGCACCAACCCTCTGCCAGTAGAGGAGGCTGGAGCTACTGGCCCAGCACCAACCCCCTGCCATTAAAGAGGGGTTGGCGCTACAGGTCCAGCACCAACTTCCTGCCAGTATAGGGGGGCTGGAGCTACAGGTCCAGCACCAACCCCCTGCCAGTAGAGGGGGGCTGTAACTACAGGTTCAGCACCAACCCCCTGCCAGAAGAGGGGGGCTGAAGCTACAGGTCCAGCACCAACCCCTTGCTAGTAGAGGGGGGGGGGGGTGGAGCTACAGATCCAGCACCAACCCCCTGCCAGTAGAGGGGTGCTGGAGCTACAGGTCCAGCACCAACCCCTTGCCAGTAGAGGGGGGCGGGAGCTACAGGTCCAGCAATAATCCTCTGCCAGTAGAGGGGGGCTGGAGCTACTGGTCCAGCACCAACCCCCTGACAGTAGAGGGGGCTGGAGCTACTGGTCCAGCACCAACCCCTGCCAGTAGAGGGGGGTGGGAGCTAGAGGTCCAGCACCAGCCCCCTGCAAAGAGAAGGGGGCTGGAGCTACAGGTCCAGCACCATCCCCCTGCAAGGAAAAGGGGGCTGGAGCTACAGGTCCAGCACAAACCTCCCCCCCCCATGCCAGTAAAGGGGGGCTGGAGCTATAGGTCTAGCACCAACCCCCTGCCAGTAAAAGGGGGCTGGAGCTACAGGTTCAGCACCAACCCCCCTGCCAGTAAAGGGGGGCTGGAGCTACAGGTCCAGCACCAACCCCCTGCCAGTAAAGGGGGCAAGAGCTACAGGTCCAGCACCAACCCCCTGCCAGTAGTGGGGGGCTGGAGCTACAGGTCCAGCACCTACCCCCTGCCAGTAGAGGGGGGGGGGCTGGAGCTACAGGTCCAGCACCAACCCCCTGCCAGTAGTGGGGGGAGGCTGGAGCTACAGGTCCAGCACCAACTCCTTGCCAGTAGAGGGGGGAGGCTGGAGCTACAGGTCCAGCACCAACCCCCTGTCAGTAGAGGGGGACTGGAGCTACAGGTCCAGCACCAACTCCCTGACAGTAGAGTGTGGTGGAGCTACAGGTCCAGCACCAAACCCCCCTGCCAGTAGAGGGGGGGGGGGACTGGAGCTACAGGTCCAGCACCAAACCTCTGCCAGTAGAGGTGGGCTGGAGCTACAGGTCCAGCACCAACGCCCTGCCAGAAGAGGTGGGGCTGGAGCTACAGGTCCAGCACCAACCCCCTGCCAGTAAAGGTGGGCTAGAGCTACAGGTCCAGCAACAACCCCCTGGAAGGAAAAGGGGGCTGGAGCTACAGGTCCAGCACCAACCCCCCCTGCCTGGAGAGGGGGGGCTGGAGCTACAGGTCCAGCACCCAACCCCTGCCAGTAGAGGTGGGCTGGAGCTACAGGTCCAGCACCAACGCCCTGGCAGTAGAAGGGGGCTGGAGCTACAGGTCCAGCACCATCCCCCTGCAAGGAAAAGAGGGCTGGAGCTACAGGTCCAGCACAAACCTCCCCCCCCCATGCCAGTAGAGGGGGGCTGGAGCTATAGCTCCAGCACCAACCCCCTGCACGGAAAAGGGGGCTGGAGCTACAGGTCCAGCACAAACCTCCCAGCCAGTAGAGGGGGGTGAGACCTACAGGTCCAGCACCAAACCCCCCCCCCCCCCATGCCAGTAAAGAGGGGCTGGAGCTATAGGTCCAGCACCAACCCCCTGCCAGTAAAAGGGGGCTGGAGCTACAGGTCCAGCACCAACCCCCTGACAGTAGAGGGGGGCTGGAGCTACAGGTCCAGCACCAACCCCTTGCTAGTAGAGGGGTGCTGGAGCTACAGGTCCAGCACCAACCCCCTGCCAATAGAGGTGGGGCTGGGGCTACAGGTCCAGCACCAACCCCTGCAAGGAAAAGGGGGCTGGAGCTACAGGTCCAGCACACACCCCCCTGCCAGGAGAAGGGGGCTGGAGCTACAGGTCCAGCACAAACCCCTTGCCAGTTGAGAGGGGTTCAGCTACAGGTTCAGCACAAACCTCTCTGCCGTAAGAGGAGGGCTGGAGCTACAGGTCCAGGACCAGTCCCCCCTGCCAGTAGAGGGGGGCTGGAGCTACAGGTCCAGCATCAACCCCCTGCCAGTAAAGGGGGCAGGAGCTACAGGTCCAGCACCAAACCCCTGCCAGTAGTGGGGGGCTGGAGCTACAGGTCCAGCACCAACCCCCTGCCAGTAGAGGAGGGCTGGAGCTACAGGTCTAGCACCAACCCCCCTGCCAGTAGAGGAGGGGTTGGAGCTGCAGGTCCAGCACCAACCCTCTGCCAGTAGAGGGAGGCTGGAGCTACAGGTCCAGCACCAACCCCCTGCCATTAGAGGGGGGTGGGAGCTACAGGTCCAGCACCAAGCCCCTGCCAGTAGAGGTGGGGGGCTGGAGCTACAGGTCTAGCACCAACTTCCTGCCAGTATAGGGGGGCTGTAGCTACAGGTCCAGCACCAACCCCCTGCCAGTAGAAGGGGGGCCTGGACCTACGGGTCCAGCACCAACCCCCTTGACAGTAGAGGGGGCTGGAGCTACAGGTCCAGCACCAACCACATGCCAGTAGAGGGGGGAGGCTGGAGCTACAGGTCCAGCACCAACCCCCCTGCCAATAGAGGGGGTGAGAGCTACAGGTCCAGCACCAACCCTCCTGCCAGTAAAGGGGGGCTGGAGCTATAGGTCCAGCACCAACCCCCTGCCAGTAGAGGGGGGCTGGAACTACAGGTCCAGCATCAACCCCCTGCCAGTAAAGGGGGGCAGGAGCTACAGGTCCAGCACCAACCCCCTGCCAGTAAAGGGGGGCTGGAGCTACAGGTTCAGCACCAACCCCCCTGCCAGTAAAGGGGGGCTGGAGCTACAAATCTAAACCCAACCCCCTGCCAGTAAAGGGGGGGGCTGGAGCTACAGGTCCAGCACCAAACCCCTGACAGTAGAGGGGGGTGGAGCTACAGGTCCAGCACCAAACCCCTGCCAGTAGAAGGGGGCTGGAGCTACAGGTTCACCACCAACCCCTTGCTATTAGAAGGGGGGGGGGGGGTGGAGCTACAGGTTCAGCACCATCCCCCTGGCAGTAGAGGGAGGCTGGAGCTACAGGTCCAGCACCAACCCCCTGCCAGGAGAAGGGGGCTGGAGCTACAAGTCCAGCACCAACCACCTGCCAGTAGAGAGGGGCTGGAGCTACAGGTTCAGCACCAACCCCTTGCCAGTAGAGGGGGGTGGAGCTACAGGTCCAGCACCAAACTCTTGAAAGTAGAAGGAGGCTGAAGCTACAGGTCCAGCACCAACCCCCTGACAGTAGAGGGGGGGCTGGAGCTATAGGTCCAGCACCAACCCCCTGCAAGGAAAAGGGGGCTGGAGCTACAGGTCCAGCACAAACCTCCCAGCCAGTAGAGGGGGGTGAGACCTACAGGTCCAGCACCAAACCCCCCCCCCCCCAATGCCAGTAAAGAGGGGCTGGAGCTATAGGTCCAGCACCAACCCCCTGCCAGTAAAAGGGGCCCCTGCCAGTAAAAGGGGGCTGGAGCTACAGGTCCAGCACCAACCCCCTGACAGTAGAGGGGGGCTGGAGCTACAGGTCCAGCACCAACCCCCTGCTAGTAGAGGGGTGCTGGAGCTACAGGTCCAGCACCAACCCCCTGCCAATAGAGGTGGGGCTGGGGCTACAGGTCCAGCACCAACCCCCTGCAAGGAAAAGGGGGCTGGAGCTACAGGTCCAGCACACACCCCCCTGCCAGGAGAAGGGGGCTGGAGCTACAGGTCCAGCACAAACCCCTTGCCAGTTGAGAGGGTTTCAGCTACAGGTTCAGCACAAACCTCTCTGCCGTTAGAGGAGGGCTGGAGCTACAGGTCCAGGACCAGTCCCCCCTGCCAGTAGAGGGGGGCTGGAGCTACAGGTCCAGCATCAACCCCCCGCCAGTAGAAGAGGGCTGGAGCTACAGGTCCAGCACCAACCCCCCTGCCAGTAGAGGGGGGGTTGGAGCTGCAGGTCCAGCACCAACCCTCTGCCAGTAGAGGTGGGGGGCTGGAGCTACAGGTCTAGCACCAACTTCCTGCCAGTATAGGGGGGCTGGAGCTACAGGTCCAGCACCAACCCCCTGCCAGTAAAGGGGGCTGCAGCTACAGGTCCAGCACCAACCCCCCGCCAGTAGAAGAGGGCTGGAGCTACAGGTCCAGCACCAACCCCCCTGCCAGTAGAGGGGGGGTTGGAGCTGCAGGTCCAGCACCAACCCTCTGCCAGTAGAGGTGGGGGGCTGGAGCTACAGGTCTAGCACCAACTTCCTGCCAGTATAGGGGGGCTGGAGCTACAGGTCCAGCACCAACCCCTTGCCAGTGAAGAGGGGCTGGAGCTACATGTCCAGCACGAAGCCCCTGCCAGTAGAGGGGGGATGGAGCTACAGGTCCAGCACCAACCCTCTGCCAGTAGAAACGGGCTGGTGCTACAGGTTCAGTACCAACCCTTTGCCAGTAGAGGGGGTGGAGCTACAGGTCCAGCACCAACCCCCCTGCCAGGAGAGGGGGGCTGGAGCTACAGGTTCAGCACCAACCCCTTGCCAGTAGACGGGGCTGGAGCTACAGGTTCAGCACAAACCCCTGCCAGTAGAGGGGGGGGGGGGTGGAGCTACAAGTTCACCACAAACCTCTCTGCTAGTAGAGGGGGGGGGGGTGGAGCTACAGGTCCAGCACCAACCCCCTGCCAGTAGAGGTTTGCTGGAGCTAGAGGTCCAGCACCAACCCCCCTGCCAATAGAAGAGGGGTGGAGAAACAGGTCCAGCACCAACCCCCCATGTCAATACAGGGGGGCCTGGACCTACAGGTCCAGCACCAACCTCAGTGCCAGTAGAGGGAGGCTGGAGCTACAGGCCCAGCACCACCCCCTTGCCAATAGAGGGGGGATGGAGCTACAGGTTCAGCACCAAACCCCTGCCAGTAGAGGGGGGGGGGCTGGAGCTACAGGTCCAGCATCACCAACCTACCAGTAGAGGGGGGCTGAAGCTACAAGTCCAGCACCAACCCCCTGCCAGTAGAGGGGGGGGGGGGCTTGAGCTTCAGGTCCAGCACCAACCCCCTGCCAGTAGAGGGGGGCTGGAGCTACAGGTCCAGCACAACCCCTTGCCAGTAG
This sequence comes from Procambarus clarkii, assembly GCF_040958095.1. Taxonomy (NCBI): domain Eukaryota; kingdom Metazoa; phylum Arthropoda; class Malacostraca; order Decapoda; family Cambaridae; genus Procambarus; species Procambarus clarkii. Next base: position 41,997,915 of record NC_091186.1, on the reverse strand, counting down.
AAGGGGGGCGTGGACCTACGGGTCCAGCATCAACCCCCTTGACAGTAAAGGGGGGCAGGAGCTACAGGTCCAGCACCAACCCCCTGCCAGTAAAGGGGGGCTGGAGCTACAGGTTCAGCACCAACCCCCCTGCCAGTAAAGGGGGGCTGGAGCTACAAATCTAACACCAACCCCCTGACAGTAGAGGGGGGTGGAGCTAAAGGTCCAGCACCAAACCCCTGCCCGTAGAAGGGGGCTGGAGCTACAGGTTCACCACCAACCCCTTGCTATTAGAAGTGGGGGGGGTGGAGCTACAGGTTCAGCACCATCCCCCTGGCAGTAGAGGGAGGCTGGAGCTACAGGTCCAGCACCAACCCCCTGCCAGGAGAAGGGGGCTGGAGCTACAAGTCCAGCACCAACCACCTGCCAGTAGAGAGAGGCTGGAGCTACAGGTTCAGCACCAACCCCTTGCCAGTAGAGGGGGTGGAGCTACAGGTCCAGCACCAAACTCTTGAAAGAAGGAGGAGGCTGAAGCTACAGGTCCAGCACCAACCCCCTGACAGTAGAGAGGGGGCTGGAGCTACAGGTCCAGCACCAACCCCCTGCTAGTAGAGGGGTGCTGGAGCTACAGGTCCAGCACCAACCCCCTGCCAATAGAGGTGGGGCTGGGGCTACAGGTCCAGCACCAACCCCTGCAAGGAAAAGGGGGCTGGAGCTACAGGTCCAGCACACACCCCCCTGCCAGGAGAAGGGGGCTGGAGCTACAGGTCCAGCACAAACCCCTTGCCAGTTGAGAGGGGTTCAGCTACAGGTTCAGCACAAACCTCTCTGCCGTAAGAGGAGGGCTGGAGCTACAGGTCCAGGACCAGTCCCCCCTGCCAGTAGAGGGGGGCTGGAGCTACAGGTCCAGCATCAACCCCCTGCCAGTAAAGGGGGCAGGAGCTACAGGTCCAGCACCAACCCCCTGCCAGTAGTGGGGGGCTGGAGCTACAGGTCCAGCACCAACCCCCTGCCAGTAGAGGAGGGCTGGAGCTACAGGTCTAGCACCAACCCCCCTGCCAGTAGAGGGGGGGTTGGAGCTGCAGGTCCAGCACCAACCCTCTGCCAGTAGAGGGAGGCTGGAGCTACAGGTCCAGCACCAACCCCCTGCCATTAGAGGGGGGTGGGAGCTACAGGTCCAGCACCAAGCCCCTGCCAGTAGAGGTGGGGGGCTGGAGCTACAGGTCTAGCACCAACTTCCTGCCAGTATAGGGGGGCTGGAGCTACAGGTCCAGCACCAACCCCCTGCCAGTAGAAGGGGGGCCTGGACCTACGGGTCCAGCACCAACCCCCTTGACAGTAGAGGGGGCTGGAGCTACAGGTCCAGCACCAACCACATGCCAGTAGAGGGGGGAGGCTGGAGCTACAGGTCCAGCACCAACCCCCCTGCCAATAGAGGGGGTGAGAGCTACAGGTCCAGCACCAACCCTCCTGCCAGTAAAGGGGGGCTGGAGCTATAGGTCCAGCACCAACCCCCTGCCAGTAGAGGGGGGCTGGAACTACAGGTCCAGCATCAACCCCCTGCCAGTAAAGGGGGGCAGGAGCTACAGGTCCAGCACCAACCCCCTGCCAGTAAAGGGAGGCTGGAGCTACAGGTTCAGCACCAACCCCCCTGCCAGTAAAGGGGGGCTGGAGCTACAAATCTAAACCCAACCCCCTGCCAGTAAAGGGGGGGGGGGCTGGAGCTACAGGTCCAGCACCAAACCCCTGACAGTAGAGGGGGGTGGAGCTACAGGTCCAGCACCAAACCCCTGCCAGTAGAAGGGGGCTGGAGCTACAGTTTCACCACCAACCCCTTGCTATTAGAAGGGGGGGGGGGTGGAGCTACAGGTTCAGCACCATCCCCCTGGCAGTAGAGGGAGGCTGGAGCTACAGGTCCAGCACCAACCCCCTGCCAGGAGAAGGGGGCTGGAGCTACAAGTCCAGCACCAACCACCTGCCAGTAGAGAGGGGCTGGAGCTACAGGTTCAGCACCAACCCCTTGCCAGTAGAGGGGGGTGGAGCTACAGGTCCAGCACCAATTCCCTGCCAGTAGAGGGGGGTGAGACCTACAGGTCCAGCACCAAACCCCCCCCCCCCATGCCAGTAAAGAGGGGCTGGAGCTATAGGTCCAGCACCAACCCCCTGCCAGTAAAAGGGGGCTGGAGCTACAGGTCCAGCACCAACCCCCTGACAGTAGAGGGGGGCTGGAGCTACAGGTCCAGCACCAACCCCCTGCTAGTAGAGGGGTGCTGGAGCTACAGGTCCAGCACCAACCCCCTGCCAATAGAGGTGGGGCTGGGGCTACAGGTCCAGCACCAACCCCCTGCAAGGAAAAGGGGGCTGGAGCTACAGGTCCAGCACACACCCCCCTGCCAGGAGAAGGGGGCTGGCGCTACAGGTCCAGCACAAACCCCCTGCCAGTAGAAGGGGGGCCTGGACCTACGGGTCCAGCACCAACCCCCTTGACAGTAAAGGGGGCTGGAGCTACAGGTCCAGCACCAACCACATGCCAGTAGAGGGGGGAGGCTGGAGCTACAGGTCCAGCACCAACCCCCCTGCCAATAGAGGGGGTGAGAGCTACAGGTCCAACACCAACCCTCCTGCCAGTAAAGGGGGGCTGGAGCTATAGGTCCAGCACCAACCCCCTGCCAGTAGAGGGGGGCTGGAGCTACAGGTCCAGCATCAACCCCCTGCCAGTAAAGGGGGGCAGGAGCTACAGGTCCAGCACCAACCCCCTGCCATTAAAGGGGGGGCTGGAGCTACAGGTTCAGCACCAACCCCCCTGCCAGTAAAGGGGGGCTGGAGCTACAAATCTAACACCAACCCCCTGACAGTAGAGGGGGGTGGACCTAAAGGTCCAGCACCAAACCCCTGCCAGTAGAAGGGGGCTGGAGCTACAGGTTCACCACCAACCCCTTGCTATTAGAAGGGGGGGGGGGTGGAGCTACAGGTTCAGCACCATCCCACTGGCAGTAGAGGGAGGCTGGAGCTACAGGTCCAGCACCAACCCCCTGCCAGGAGAAGGGGGCTGGAGCTACAAGTCCAGCACCAACCACCTGCCAGTAGAGAGAGGCTGGAGCTACAGGTTCAGCACCAACCCCTTGCCAGTAGAGGGGGTGGAGCTACAGGTCCAGCACCAAACTCTTGAAAGTAGAAGGAGGCTGAAGCTACAGGTCCAGCACCAACCCCCTGACAGTAGAGAGGGGGCTGGAGCTACAGGTCCAGCACCAACTCCCTGCCAGTAGAGGGGGGCTGGAGCTATAGGTCCAGCACCAACCCCCTGCAAGGAAAAGGGGGCTGGAGCTACAGGTCCAGCACAAACCTCCCAGCCAGTAGAGGGGGGTGAGACCTACAGGTCCAGCACCAACCCCCCCCCCCCCCCATGCCAGTAAAAGGGGGCTGGAGCTACAGGTCCAGCACCAACCCCCTGACAATAGAGGGGGGCTGGAGCTACAGGTCCAGCACCAACCCCCTGCTATTAGAGGGGTGCTGGATCTACAGGTCCAGCACCAACCCCCTGCCAATAGAGGTGGGGCTGGGGCTACAGGTCCAGCACCAACCCCCTGCAAGGATAAGGGGGCTGGAGCTACAGGTCCAGCACAAACCCCTTGCCAGTTGAGAGGGGTTGAGCTACAGGTTCAGCACAAACCTCTCTGCCGTTAGAGGAGGGCTGGAGGTACAGGTCCAGGACCAGTCCCCCCTGCCAGTAGAGGGGGGCTGGAGTTACAGGTCCAGCACCAACCCCCTGACAGTAGAGGGGGCTGGAGCTACAGGTCCAGCACCAACCCCATGCCAGTAGAGGGGTGGGGGCTGGAGCAACAGATCCAGCACCAACCCCCTGCCAGTAGAGGGGGGCTGGAGCTTCAGGTCCAGCACGAACACCCTGCCAGTAGAGGGGGGCTGGAGCTACAGGTCCAGCACCAACCCCCTGCCAGCAGAGCGGGGCTGGAGCTACAGGCCCAGCACCAACCCCCTGCCAGGAGAAAGGAGCTGGAGCTTCAGGTCCAGTACGAACACCCTGCCAGTAAAGGGGGGCTGGATCTACAGGCCCATCATCAACCCCCTTCCATTAGAGAGGGGTGAAGCTACAGGTCCAGCACTATCCCCCCCCCCCTGCCATTAGAAGGGGGCTGGAGGTACATGTTCACCACCAACCCCCTGCCAGTAGAGGGGGGGCTGGAGCTACAGGTCCAGCATCAACCCCCTACCAGTAGTGGGGGGCTGGAGCTACAGGTGCAGCACCAACCCCCCTGCCAGTAGAGGGGGGGTTTGAGCTGCAGGTCCAGCACCAACCCTCTGCCAGTAGAGGGAGGCTGGAGCTACAGGTCCAGCACCAACCTCCTGCCATTAGAGGGGGGTGGGAGCTACAGGTCTAGCACCAAGCCCCTGCCAGTAGAGGTGGGGGGCTGGAGCTACAGGTCTAGCACCAACTTCCTGCCAGTATAGGGGGGCTGGAGCTACAGGTCCAGCACCAACCCCTTGCCAGTAAAGAGGGGCTGGGGCTACAGGTCCAGCACCAACCCTCTGCCAGTAGAAACGGGCTGGTGCTACAGGTTCAGTACCAACCCCTTGCCAGTAGAGAGGGTGGAGCTACAGGTCCAGCACCAACCCCCCTGCCAGGAGAGGGGGGCTGGAGCTACAGGTTCAGCACCAACCCCTTGCCAGTAGAAGGGGGTGGAGCTACAGGTTCAGCACAAACCCCCTGCCAGTAGAGGGGGGGGTGGAGCGACAGGTCCAGCACCAACCCCCTGCCAGTAGAGGGGGGCTGGAGCTACAAGTCCAGCACAAACCTTCCTGCCATTAGAGGAGGGCTGTAACTACAGGTTCAGCACCAACCCCCTGCCAGTAGAGGGGGGCTGGAGCTTCAGGTCCAGCAATAATCCTCTGCCAGTAGAGGGGGGCTGGAGCTACTGGCCTAGCACCAACCCCCTGACAGTAGAGGGGGCTGGAGCTACTGGTCCAGCACCAACTTCCTGCCAGTATAGGGGGGCTGGAGCTACAGGTCCAGCACCAACCCCTTGCCAGTAAAGAGGGGCTGGAGCTACAGGTCCAGCACCAACCCCCTGCCATTAGAGGGGGGTGGGAGCTACAGGTCCAGCACGAAGCCCCCTGCCAGTAGAGGGGGGATGGAGCTACAGGTCCAGCACCAACCCTCTGCCAGTAGAAACGGGCTGGTGCTACAGGTTCAGTACCAACCCTTTGCCAGTAGAGGGGGTGGAGCTACAGGTCCAGCACCAACCCCCCTGCCAGGAGAGGGGGGCTGGAGCTACAGGTTCACCACAAACCTCTCTGCTAGTAGAGGGAGGGGGGTGGAGCTACAGGTCCAGCACAAACCTCCCAGCCAGTAGAGGGGGGTGAGACCTACAGGTCCAGCACCAAACCCCCCCCCCCCCATGCCAGTAAAAGGGGGCTGGAGCTACAGGTCCAGCACCAACCCCCTGACAATAGAGGGGGGCTGGAGCTACAGGTCCAGCACCAACCCCCTGCTATTAGAGGGGTGCTGGATCTACAGGTCCAGCACCAACCCCCTGCCAATAGAGGTGGGGCTGGGGCTACAGGTCCAGCACCAACCCCCTGCAAGGATAAGGGGGCTGGAGCTACAGGTCCAGCACAAACCCCTTGCCAGTTGAGAGGGGTTGAGCTACAGGTTCAGCACAAACCTCTCTGCCGTTAGAGGAGGGCTGGAGGTACAGGTCCAGGACCAGTCCCCCCTGCCAGTAGAGGGGGGCTGGAGTTACAGGTCCAGCACCAACCCCCTGACAGTAGAGGGGGCTGGAGCTACAGGTCCAGCACCAACCCCATGCCAGTAGAGGGGTGGGGGCTGGAGCAACAGATCCAGCACCAACCCCCTGCCAGTAGAGGGGGGCTGGAGCTTCAGGTCCAGCACGAACACCCTGCCAGTAGAGGGGGGCTGGAGCTACAGGTCCAGCACCAACCCCCTGCCAGCAGAGCGGGGCTGGAGCTACAGGCCCAGCACCAACCCCCTGCCAGGAGAAAGGAGCTGGAGCTTCAGGTCCAGTACGAACACCCTGCCAGTAAAGGGGGGCTGGATCTACAGGCCCATCATCAACCCCCTTCCATTAGAGAGGGGTGAAGCTACAGGTCCAGCACTATCCCCCCCCCTGCCATTAGAAGGGGGCTGGAGGTACATGTTCACCACCAACCCCCTGCCAGTAGAGGGGGGGCTGGAGCTACAGGTCCAGCATCAACCCCCTGCCAGTAAAAAGGGCAGGAGCTACAGGTCCAGCACCAACCCCCTACCAGTAGTGGGGGGCTGGAGCTACAGGTCCAGCACCAACCCCCTGCCAGTAGAGGAGGGCTGGAGCTACAGGTGCAGCACCAACCCCCCTGCCAGTAGAGGGGGGGTTTGAGCTGCAGGTCCAGCACCAACCCTCTGCCAGTAGACGGAGGCTGGAGCTACAGGTCCAGCACCAACCTCCTGCCATTAGAGGGGGGTGGGAGCTACAGGTCTAGCACCAAGCCCCTGCCAGTAGAGGTGGGGGGCTGGAGCTACAGGTCTAGCACCAACTTCCTGCCAGTATAGGGGGGCTGGAGCTACAGGTCCAGCACCAACCCCTTGCCAGTAAAGAGGGGCTGGAGCTACAGGTCCAGCACCAACCCTCTGCCAGTAGAAACGGGCTGGTGCTACAGGTTCAGTACCAACCCCTTGCCAGTAGAGAGGGTGGAGCTACAGGTCCAGCACCAACCCCCCTGCCAGGAGAGGGGGGCTGGAGCTACAGGTTCAGCACCAACCCCTTGCCAGTAGAAGGGGGTGGAGCTACAGGTTCAGCACAAACCCCCTGCCAGTAGAGGGGGGGGTGGAGCGACAGGTCCAGCACCAACCCCCTGCCAGTAGAGGGGGGCTGGAGCTACAAGTCCAGCACAAACCTTCCTGCCATTAGAGGAGGGCTGTAACTACAGGTTCAGCACCAACCCCCTGCCAGTAGAGGGGGGCTGGAGCTTCAGGTCCAGCAATAATCCTCTGCCAGTAGAGGGGGGCTGGAGCTACTGGCCTAGCACCAACCCCCTGACAGTAGAGGGGGCTGGAGCTACTGGTCCAGCACCAACCCCCTGCAAGGAGAAGGGGGCTGGAGCTACAGGTCCAGCACCAACCCCCTGCAAGGAGAAGGTGGCTGGAGCTACAGGTCCAACACGAACCCCCTGCCAGAAGAGAGCGGCTGGAGCTACAGGTTCAGCACCAACCCCTTGCCAGTAGAGAGGGGTGGAGCTACAGGTTCAGCACAAACCTCCGCCATTAGAGGAGGGCTGGAGCTACAGGTTCAGCACCAACCCCTTGCCAGTAGAGGGGGGTGGTGGAGCTATAGGTCCAGCACACACCCCCTGCCAGTAGAGGGGGGCTGGAGCTACTGGTCCAGCACTAACCCCTGCCAGTAGAGCAGGTGGGGGCTGGAGATACAGGTCCAGCACCAACCCCCTGCCAGAAGAAGGGGCTGGAGCTACAGGCCCAGCACCAACCCCCTGCCATTAGAAGGGGGCTGAAGCTACACGTCCAGCACCAACCCCTTGCCAGTAGAGGGGTGATGGAGCTACAGGTCCAGAACAAATCCCCTGCCAGTAGAGAGGGGCTGGAGCTACAGGTTCAGCACCAACCCCTTGCCAGAAGAGGGGGTGGAGCTACAGGTTCAGCACAAACCTCTCTGCCAGTAGAGGGGGGGGGGTGGAGCTACAGGTCCAGCACAAACCCCCTGCCAGTAGAGGGGGAGGCTGGAGCTACAGGTCCAGCACAAACCCGCTGCAGCTACAGGTCCAGCACAAACCCGCTGCCAGTAGAGGGGGGCTGGAGCTACAGGTCCAGCACCAACCCCATGCTAGTAGAGGGGGGTGGGGTGGAGCTACAGATCCAGCACCAACCCCCTGCCAGTAGAGGTGGGCTGGAGCTACAGGTCCAGCACCTACCCCCTGCTAGTAGAGGGGGGCTGGAGCTACAGGTCCAGCACCAACCCCCTGCCAGGAGAAGGGGGGTGGAGAAACAGGTCCAGCACCAACCCCCCATGTCTGTACAGGGGGGCCTGGACCTACAGGTCCAGCACCAACCTCAGTGCCAGTAGAGGGAGGCTGGGGCTACAGGCCCAGCACCAACCCCTTGCCAATAGAGGGGGGGATGGAGCTACAGGTCCAGCACCAGCCCCCTGCCAGTTGAGGGGGGTCTGGAGCTACAGGTTCAGCACCAAACCCCTGCCAGTAGAGGGGGGGCTGGAGCTACAGGTCCAGCATCAACAACCTACCAGTAGAGGGGGGCTGAAGCTACAAGTCCAGCACCAACCACCTGCCAGTAGAGGGGGGGGGGGCTGGAGCTACAGGTTCAGCACCAACCCCCTGCCAGTAGAGGGGGGCTGGAGCTACTGGTCCAGCACCAACGTCATGCCAGTAGAGGGGGGCTGAAGCTACAGGTCCAGCACCAATCCCCTGACAGTAGAGGGTGGCTGGAGCTACAGGTCCAGCACTATCCCCTGCCAGTAGAGGAAAGCTAGAGCTACAGGTCCAGCACCAACCCTATGCTAGTAGAGGGGGCTGAAGCTACAGGTCCAGCACCAACCCCCTGTCAATAGAGATGTGCTTGAGCAACAGGTCCAGCACCAACCTCTGCCAGTAATGGGGGGGCTGGAGCTATAGGTCCAGCACCAACCCCCTGCCAGTAGATGGGGGCTGGAGCTACAGGTCCAGCACTAACCCCTTGCCAGTAGAGGGGGGGCTGGAGCTACAGGTCCAGCACTACCCCCCTGCCAGTAGAGGGGGGCTGGAGCTACAGGTCCATCACCAACCCCCCTGCCAGTAGAGAGGGTCTGGAGTTACAGGTTTATCACTAACCCCTGCCAGTAGAGGAAAGCTAGAGCTACAGGTCCAGCACCAACCCCCTGCCAGTAGAGGGGGGATGGACCTACAGGTCCAGCACCAACCCCCCAGCCAGTAGAGGGGGGTTGAAGCTACAGGTTCAGCACCAACCCCTTGCCAGTAGAAGAGCTACAGGTCCAGCACCAACCCCCTGACAGTAGAGGGGGCCAGGAGCTACAGGTCTAGCACCAACCCCCTGCCAGTAGATGGGTTCTGGAGCTACATGTCCTGCACCAACCCCCTGCCAGTAGAGGAGAGGCTGGAGCTAAAGGTCCAGCACCAACCCCCTGCCAGTAGAGGGGGGCTGGAGCTACAGGTCCAGCACCAACCCCCTGCCAGTAGAGGGAGGCTGGAGCTACTGGTCCAGCACCAACCCCTTTCCAGTAGAGGAGGATAGGGGCTGGAGCTACAGGTCCAGCACCAACCCCCTGCCAGTAGAGGGGGCTGGAGCTACATGTCCTGCACCAACCCCCTGCCAGTAGAGGGAGCTGGAGCTACTGGTCCAACACCAACCCCCCCCCCCCCAGCCTGAAGAGGGGGCTGAAGCTACATGTCCACCACCAACTTCCTCTGCTAGTAGAGGGGAGCTGAAGCTAAAGGTCCAGCACCAAGTCTCCTGCCAGTAGAGGGGGGGGCTGGAGCTACAGGTCCAGCAGCAATCCCCTGCCAGTAGAGGGGCTGGAGCTATAGGTCCATCACCAACCCCTTGCCAGTAGAGGGGGGCTGGAGCTACAGGTCCAGCACCAACCCGCTGCCAGTAAAGGGGGGCTGGAGCTTCTGGTCCAGCACCACCCCCCCCCCCCCTGCCAGTAGAGGGAGGCTGGAGCTACAGGTCCAGCACCAACCCCCTGCCAGTAGAAAGGGGGCTGGAACTACAAGTCCAGCATCAACAACCTGCCAGTATAGGGGGAGCTGGAGCTACAGGTCCCGCACCAACCCCCTGCCAATAGAGGGGGGCTGGAGCTACTGGTCCAGCACCAACCCCCTGCCAGTAGAGGGGGGCTGGAGCTACTGGTCCAGCACCAACCCCATGCCAGTAGAGGGTTATGGAGCTGCAGGTCCAGCACCAACCCCCCTGCCAGTAGAGGGGGGCTGGAGCTACAGCACCAACCCCCTGCCAGTAGAAGGGGGCTGGAGCTACAGGTCCAGCACCAACCCCCTGACAATAGAGGGGGGCTGGAGCTACAGGACCAGCACCAACCCCCCAACCCCCTGCCAGTAGAGGAGGGCTTGAGCTTCAGGTCCAGCACCAACCCCATGCCAGTAGAAGGGGGCTGGAGCTACAGGTCCACCACCAACCCCCTGCCAATAGAGGAGGGCTGGAGCTACAGGTCCAGCAACATCTCCCTGCCAGTAGAGGGGGACTGGAGCTACAGGTCCAGCAATATCCCCCTGCCAGTAGAGGGGGGCTGGAGCTACAGGTTCAGCACCAACCCCTTGCCAGTAGAGAGGGGCTGGATCTACAGGTCCAGTACCAATCCCCTGCCAGTAGAGGGGGGCTGGAGCTACAGGTCCAGCATCAACCCCCTGCCAGTAGAGGGGGGCTGGAGCTACTGGTCCAGCACCAACCCCCTACCAGTAGAGGATGGCTGGATATTGGTGCTGATACTGCCCACAGGTGATAATGGGGCTGACACTGCCCACAGGTGATAATGGGGCTGACACTGCCCACAGGTGATAATGGGGCTGACACTGCCCACAGGTGATAATGGGGCTGACACTGCCCACAGGTGATGATGGGGCTGACACTGCCCACAGGTGATAATGGGGCTGACACTGACCACAGGTGATAATGGGGCTGACACTGACCACAGGTGATAATGGGGCTGACACTGACCACAGGTGATAATGGGGCTGACACTGTCCACAGGTGATAATGGGGCTGACACTGACCACAGGTTATAATGGGGCTGACACTGACCACAGGTGATAATGGGGCTGACACTGTCCACAGGTGATAATGGGGCTGACACTGACCACAGGTTATAATGGGGCTGACACTCACCACAGGTGATAATGGGGCTGACACTGACCACAGGTGATAATGGGGCTGACACTCACCACAGGTGATAATGGGGCTGGCACTGACCACAGGTGATAATGGGGCTGACACTGTCCACAGGTTGAGGACCTCTGCAGGATGAGTGAGCCCGTCAAGAGGCTGGTGGAGGCTGGCCGGGTGTTGGCCGTCCAGGAAGACCAAGATGGCCGCCGCTCCGCCAGGATAACTCTACAAGACGGACAGCTGTACCTCCACCCACTCCTGCCTCAGCCCACGCCCGCCCACGCCCACACCCTTCAGGTTACTTTATTACACCCACTAGTTTTACTGACATTACTGACTTACTTAGTTTTGATAACTAATATGATAACATTTTGTTATACAGTTATCAGCATGATTTATTTAATTTTCTGCAGGAGAGTGAGGTTGTGGGCGTGCTGGAGCCCTCCTGCACCCTGGCGTTCCTTGACCTCGGGTGGGCGGGGTCAACAAGAGGGCGGGTCACCATCCGGCTGACCCCTGAGATTCCGCTGGCCAGACAGTTTGTGTTGTTGTGTACGGGCCAGCGGGGCCACACCTACCGCAACACTAAACTGTTGCGGGTGGGGGTCAAGGGTCAGCGAGGGGAGCATGTGGTGGGCGGAGACTACGAGAGTAATGATGGTAAGGGAGGAGCCCCACTGCTGCCTGACCTCCAGGGGCGGTACCGGGAGTCAGGCCGGGCAGGAGCTGTTTGCGCCTCGGGTTGGCCGGGGAGTCCCAGGAGTACCCAGTTCGCCATCACCACCAGGGACCTCCAGGGTGGTCGCCAGTGGCCATATGTCTTCGGTGATGTGGTGAGCGGCCTGGATGTGGTGAGGGCAGCAGTCAACCACAGTGACATTACGGAGGTGACTGTGGTGGACTGTGGTGTTGTGCTGCCACTCTAGTTCACTGTACCATCACCATCACTACTGTGGTGTTGTGCTGCCACTCTAATTCACTGTACCATCACTACTGTGGTGTTGTGCTGCCACTGTAGTTCACTGTACCATCACCATCACTACTGTGGTGATGTGCTGGCACTCTAGTTCACTATACCATCACTACTGTGGTGTTGTGCTGCCACTCTAGTTCACTGTACCACCACCATCACTACTGTGGTGATGTGCTGGCACTCTAGTTCACTATACCATCACTACTGTGGTGTTGTGCTGCCACTCTAGTTCACTGTACCACCACCATCACTACTGTAGTGTTGTGCTGCCACTCTAGTTCACTGTACCACCACCATCACTATTGTGGTGTTGTGCTGCCACTCTAGTTCACTGTACCATCACTACTGTGGTGTTGTGCTGCCACTCTAGTTCACTGTACCATCACTACTGTGGTGTTGTGCTGCCACTCTAGTTCACTGTACCACCACCATCACTACTGTGGTGTTGTGCTGCCACTCTAGTTCACTGTACCATCACCATCATTACTGTGGTGTTGTGCTGCCACACTAGTTCACTGTACCATCACTACTGTGGTGTTGTGCTGCCACTCTAGTTCACTGTACCATCACCATCACTACTGTGATGTTGTGCTGCCACTCTAGTTCACTGTACCATCACTACTGTGGTGTTGTGCTGCCACTCTAGTTCACTGTACCATCACCATCCCTACTGTGGTGTTGTGTTGCCACTCTCGTTCACTGTACCATCACTACTGTTGTGTTGTGCTGCCACTCTAGTTCACTGTACCATCACTACTGTTATGTTGTGCTGCCACTCTAGTTCACTGTACCATCACCATCACTACTGTGGTGTTGTGCTGTCACTCTAGTTCACTGTACCATCACTAGTGTGGTGTTGTGCTGCCACTCTAGTTCACTGTACCATCACCATCACTACTGTGGTGTTGTGCTGTTGCTCTAGTTCACTGTACCATCACTACTGTGGTGTTGTGCTGCCACTCTAGTTCACTGTACCACCACCATCACTACTGTGGTGTTGTGCTGCCACTCTAGTAAACTGTACCATCACTACTGTGGTGTTGTGCTGCCACTCTAGTTCACTGTACCACCACCATCACTACTGTGGTGTTGTGCTGCCACTCTAGTTCACTGTACCATCACCATCACTACTGTGGTGTTGTGCTGCCACTCTAGTAAACTGTACCATCACCATCACTACTGTGGTGTTGTGCTGTCGCTCTAGTTCCAACCTGTCCTCTTAAAAAGAACGTCAACAGTTGCCGTTTGACTCTACGGCTGTTTTTGGACGTTATTTTGTCTTAAACTACGTCTATTTTTGCTTCCATGGACTATCTCTTGTTATACAATGAAATACCACACTCTTATTATACTATAACTCACTGACTATGCTCTGATATATGTTCTTCAAGTAAAAATACATATATTTTTGCCTTAATTAGGCCATAATCCAGAAAATTCCAGCCCATCGATTTTTATATTTAGGAAAACATCTAATAAATTTGGAAATGAATTTTTCGTTCGCCGACAGTTTCCTGTTACTATTTAGTCTTTTATGCTTTAATGTCGCTGGTCATTGTGACTTTCCCAGGATTTATATATGTTTTGTAGTAGCATTTAGTCAGACTACAGTAATTTAACTAATGGGAAACCTTTATAGTCGTCGTAAATTAGTAATAATCATTTATCAAATAATAAATTAGCAAACATGTACAACTTCTTATGTTACGACTTTTCGGGTAGGCCGTTCTGTTTGTTTACAACCCCAATGTTTCAAAAAACACAATACTTTTAATATATAAGTGACTAAGTATGCTCTAATACATGGTCCTCAATGAAAATTATGTTTTTTTTTGTTAATTTGTCCATAATGAATAAGATTCGTTACTGTTGATCTTTATATTAAGAAAAACATCTAAGAAATTTGGTATTGAATTTTCGTTCAAATAAAGTTTCCAGTTACTATTTCCTAGTTATCCCTAAATGTAGGTGGTCATTATTTTACTGTTATGTATATAGAAATTTAGCATTATGCATTTATAATACAGAACAATTTGGTCGTTCCACTGCCTCATAATTATATAAAATACATTGTGACAAATACTTGATAATTAAAATCAGAGTTTTTTGACAACTATAAAAAATCCTGTTGAAATCATGCCGCTTTGAGTTGTCATACGCTTCTTAGTAAATAATATTGTGTAATGTTTGGCACAATTTATCACTGTACTAGTATTTACAAACTGTTTAGGTATTAATGTATTCATTTTTTTTAATGTGTAATATGTTACTTAATCCTAAACTTCTTTTGCAACATTTATATCAGTTATAAATAATTGTCGCGAAACGGCGTATGAAAAAATAAATTTCCCCAAATGAAATTAGTGTATCGGCGATCGAGCGGCCATATTTAAAAGTGTATTCTCTTGTCACTGTTCTGACATTAGTTTTCGATGTACGTATTTCATTTTTGTACCAATGTGTTCGCAATAGAATGTTCTAGAAGAACATAAGTATAAAACGTCACATAAGGATGTGTTCGACCGGCAACATATATAAAAACTACGTCGATTATACTCGTCGTGTCAATAATACAATTGTTTTACCACGCTGATTCAATGCCATACTGTTTTCTCAAATAAGCTCTTCGGCTATTAGAGAAAACGTAAATTTCATGGCAAACATTTGTAAACTATCCCCAAGTAGATCTGATCGAAATTGGAATTTATACAAATATTTATTCTCGTGTTGCCCGCCACTGTCACCCTTGAGTAACCAGAAACGGATATACAGTAAAAACTAGGCTAACTCATCCTAATCCTTGCACAAGCCCTCCAGAATTTCTTTATTGAAGATCAGCAAAAAATTATTGCGCAGCTCATATTATACAGTTTAAGAATGAGATTTCCTTGTTCTAAAGGAATGAAAATAACACTGCCTTAATCTCAGTCGATTAAGGCAGTGTCTGGGATGCTCCCGGTGCCCGTGCCTGGTGCTCGTGCACCAGGCACGGGCGATAGTGTACCTTTAATTGTTCTTTTAGTGTAAATAACGGAATAAAATGTAAGACATAGTCTGCAGATCTTTTTCCAGATGTCTTTTATTATTTTTTCCTAAAGAAAACTAAGATATTGCGAATTTTGCTTAACAAGTACATTAATTATTAACTTTTTGTCGTTATTATTGTTATAATTAAAAGAATTACATCTTGTTTTTTGCTTATGTACAAAACATAGTCTAATAACCACAGTTCGTTGCCCCTAAATCAACACAACATAACCAGTTTACTCATGTCATCGCCCCTAAATCAACAAAAACAACCAGTGTATTATTGTAAATAATTATATCTTATGATTTATTAGCAATGGTAAGACATTTTTAAGACTCTAACCTTCGTAAGAAGGTATGATGTATACGAACTGAACGACCGGGCTTCACAACAAAAACATGGCCACATGAGTTGGATTATTCCGGTAATATTGAACTACTGTTCATTGTTATTAGTTTAACAATACTGTTAGGGAATGTCATAAGAGTAGTCACAGGGCAACCAAAGATACCCAGCTTCTGGGTACGGGATCTTTGCCCGAAACGCTATGCGTGCTAGTGGCTTTACAATAATAATAATAATTTATTTAGGAAAAATATATACATAGATGCAGAGTTACAGTACAAACATTCTGTTTGATTTATAGATAGAGGTAGTACATACAATACCTAAAGCCACTAGTACGCATAGCGTTTCGGGCAAGATTGTAAAATCATCATTATTCCTATTTTCTCTCTTAACCCCCAGTGTACCTTCTCGTATATTAATAAATAAATAACCAGGGTTTTTTATGCGGCTGTGCTGAAAGCCTGACGTAAAATAAATCATTGTGTCGGAGAACAGGAAGCAACAAATTAGGCTGGTTACCTGGTTGATACCTGGTTGATGGGGTTCTGGGAGTTCTTCTACTCCCCAAGCCCGGCCCGAGGCCAGGCTCGACTTGTGAGAGTTTGGTCCACCAGGCTGTTGCTTGGAGCGGCCCGCAGGGCCACGTACCCACCACAGCGCGGCTGATCCGGAACTTCTCTTAGAAAATCGTCCAGTTTTCTCTTGAAGATGTCCACGGTTGTTCCGGCAATATTTCTTATGCTCGCTGGGAGGACGTTGAACAACCGCGGACCCCTGATGTTTATACAGTGCTCTCTGATTGTGCCTATGGCACCTCTGCTCTTCACAGGTTCAATCTTGCATTTTCTTCCATACCGTTCACTCCAGTACGTTGTTATTTTACTGTGTAGATTTGGGACCTGACCCTCCAGTATTTTCCATGTGTATATTATTTGGTATCTCTCTCGTCTCCTTTCTAGAGAGTACATTTGGAGAGCTTTGAGACGATCCCAGTAATTTAGGTGTTTTATCGCGTCTATGCGTGCCGTATATGTTCTCTGTATTCCCTCTATTTCAGCAATCTCTCCTGCTCCGAAGGGGGAAGTGAGTACTGAGCAGTACTCGAGACGGGACAACACAAGTGACTTGAAGAGTACAACCATTGTGATGGGATCCCTGGATTTGAAAGTTCTCGTAATCCATCCGATCATTTTTCTGGCTGACGCGATATTTGCTTGGTTATGCTCCCTAAACGTTAGATCGTCGGACATCATTATTCCCAAATCCTTGACATGCTGTTTTTCTACTATGGGAAGATTCGATTGTGTTTTGTACCCTGTATTATGTTTCAGATCCTCATTTTTGCCGTACCTGAGTACCTGAAATTTATCACTGTTAAACATCATGTTATTTTCTGCTGCCCAATCAAAAACTTTGTTGACATCTGCTTGTAGTTTTTCAATGTCTTCAGCAGAGGTAATTTTCATGCTGATTTTTGTGTCATCTGCAAAGGACGACACGAAGCTGTGGCGTGTATTTTTGTCTATATCAGATATGAGAATAAGGAACAGTAGCGGTGCAAGGACTGTACCTTGAGGTACAGAGCTTTTAACATCGCTTGGACTCGATTTTATCTGATTGACTGTTACTCTTTGTGTTCTGTTCAACAGGAAATTGAGTATCCAGCGTCCTACTTTTCCAGTTATTCCTATTGACCTCATTTTGTGAGCTATCACCCCATGGTCACATTTGTCGAACGCCTTTGCAAAGTCTGTGTATACAACATCTGCATTTTGCTTTTCTTCTAGGGCTTCTGTGATTTTGTCATAGTGGTTGAGTAACTGTGACAGACAGGATCTTCCCGCTCTAAATCCATGTTGTCCTGGATTGTGCAATTCATTGTTTTCCATAAAACTAGAAATTTGATTCCTAATCACTCTTTCAAACACTTTTATTATGTGTGATGTTAGTGCAACTGGCCTATAATTTTTTGCCAAGGCTTTACTCCCCCCCTTGTGCAACGGAGCTATATCTGCAGATTTAAGTGCTGCTGGTATCTCCCCTGTATCCAGGCTCTTTCTCCATATTACGCTGAGTGCTCTCGCTACTGGTACTTTACATTTCTTTATGAATATTGAAATCCATGAGTCAGGCCCAGGAGCTGAGTGCATAGGCATATTATCAATTTCTCTTTCAAAGTCTTCCGAGTTTGTGGTAATATCCGTTATATTATCTGCAGCTTGAATGTCATTCATAAAGAAGCTGTCTGGGTCATCAACTTTCATGTTGTTTATTGGTGTGCTAAACATAGCCTCATACTGGCTTCTTAGAATTTCACTAATCTCTTTGTTGTCCTCTGTGTACGTACCTTCATTTGTAATTAACGGTCCAATACTGGTCGAGGTTTTGGATTTTGATTTTGCGTATGTGAAAAAATATTTCGGATTTTTCCTTATCTCTTGTATAGCTTTCTGTTCCAATTCCATTTCCTCAGACTCATATGATCGCTTCAACATTTGTTCTATTTCCTCAATCTCCCTGCTTAGGCTTGTTTTCCTTTCTTGTGATAGTTGTGTCTGCCGAAGCATTTCCGTTATTTTTTTCCTTCTCCTGTACAGTCGTCTCCGTTCTCTTTCTAGAGTGGTCCTCTTTCTGCCCCTCCTCACAGGTACGTGCTTCAAGCAGACCTTGTAAGCTTCAGCTGTCAGTTGAGCTATTCCCTGTGTGGGAGTTTTGTCGCTTAAGACCGTTTCCCATTGAATGGTTGCAAGGTCTACATTTATTTTTTCCCAGTCAATCCTCTTATTGTTGAAATTGAATTGATTGAATATTCCTTCTCGCTTGTTGGGTCTCTTAGACCTACTACCGTTATTTATGCTAGTTCGCACTTCAATAAGCTTATGGTCTGAGTATGAAGTATCTGAGATTGTGATATCCCTGATTAGTTCATCATTGTTTGTGAATAACAAGTCTAGTGTGTTTTCGTTCCTAGTTGGTTCTGTAATCTGTTGATTGAGCGAGAATTTGTCACAGAATCTCAAAAGTTCTCTGACCTGTGGTTGGTTATTTCCCGGGTCATTCCCTGCTATGATATTTGTGTTTGCCGTTCTCCATCTTAGACTCGGTAAATTGAAATCTCCAAGAAAGATAATATCTGGAGCTGGGTTTGCTAGGTTGTCAAGTATGTTCTCTATTTTGTGCATCTGCTCTGTGAATTCCTCAATCGTTGTATCTGGCGGTTTATATATTAGAATAATAATTAGGTTTAGTTTCTCTACCTTCATTCCAAGTACCTCTACCACCTCATTAGTTGAGTTTAGTAGTTCTGTGCATACCAGGTCTTCTTTAATATACAGACCTACTCCTCCATTTGACCTAGTTTTTCTATCACATCTATATAGATTATAATTTGGAATCCAGATTTCACCATCCATGTAATCTTTTGTATGAGTTTCCGTGAATGCCCCAAATATTGAGTTTGACTCTAATAGAAGGCCATTTATGAACTTAACTTTATTTCTTGACTTTGGCTTTAAACCTTGAATGTTTGCAAATATGAATGATTGTCCATGTTGTGTGTAACTTCTGGAAGGTTTTGGTAGTTCTCCCTCCTCTCTACCCTGACCCAGGGTGTGTTGTTGTGGCATTGGTTTGTCCAGTTTTGGAAGTGATACTGGGGAGTGTGGTAGTCTCTGTGTAGTTGGGGGGGTGTAGTATGTGTGGGCTTGATGACGAACTGTAGTCCAGTCTTGGGCATTTCCCCTTCTCCATCCGTACTCCTGCCACGTTTCTGCCTGTCTGTTTCTCCCTCTGTTTGTACCTGCCTCTAAAAAATTTTCAGGGCTATTATGTTGGACTTCTTCTCTTATATGGCGCTGTGTACCTCTGACGTGGAAATCGGGGCAGTGAAGATCGTAGCATTTCCTCTCATTGACTGAGAGTGTGCATAGCTTAGGGTGAAAATATCTACACTCTGTATCAAAACGACACCTGCCTTTCCCTAACCAGTTTCGGCATTTCCGTGGGTGCATGAATGAGCATTCCGTGCCTCTGGGCCCATATCTACACTGTCCTTTTGCATAATACCAGCAAATATTTTCATTTGTGATTGTATTATTCTTGTTTGTACCCGTGCACGACTTGGCTACCTCTGTGTTTTTTGTTCCAACTTTCTCGTTTCTGCATTCATTCTCGGTATTGCCCTTATCTTTCTCCTTGTTGCTTTCGTCTTTCTCATTTGTGTTCTCGTTCGTCTTATTTTTTCTCTCCTTATTCATATCACCAGTGTGCTCTACAATATTGCCTTCATTTTTGTGTACCTCGACACTATACCCTTCTACATTGCTACTTTGACTCTCTAAATTCTCAGTCCCTGGGTTGTGTTCAGAGTTCGTTGCTGTCTTTATATACTCTGCTTTATAGCAGAGTATACCAAGCTTATATTGAGGTTCCCCCCTCCCCCCTTTCCCCCCAATTACGGGTCTGTCTAATTACCACAAGCTACCACAAGCTACACAAGCTTCACAAAGCTTCCTGGCAATACGTTAGTAATGAATAAATATGATATGTTAGGCTGACCTAACCTAACCTAACCTAACCTAATCAAACCTAACCAAATCTAACCTAACCAAATCTATCCTAACCAAATCTAACCTAACCAAATCTAACCTAACCAAATCTAACCTAACTTAACCAAACCAAACCTAACCTAACCTAACCTAACCTAACCTAACCTAACCTAACCGATGCTTGGATCGTCGACTTGATTTGGTGTCACCATTTCTTTATTTTCGTCTAATTTCTTTATAAAAAGATACTTTTTCAGATTAAAATTAGGTTTTTTCGTGTTGTACATTCAGTACCAACATTATAATGAGTAAATATATCTTATTTATTAATTACTAACATATTGCCAGGAAGCTATGTGAAGCTTGTGTAGCTTGTGGTAGCTTGTAATTAGACAGACCGCCAATTACTGGTGGAGTAAATCAGCCTAGCCTACTTCTTCCTAGCATAACCTAGCCAACACTAGCCAAGCCTAGTCTACCCTTGCCTAGCCTAGCAATCAGCCCTTGAACCCCCTACTGTTAAGACTCTGCTCTCTGATTGTACCTATGACACCTATTATTAATCTCCTTCTGTATCTTTAGCTCCAGTATGTTGTTATATTATGCTGTGCAAATTTGGGACCTGGCCCTCTAGTATCTTACATATATGTATTATTTGATACCATTCTTGTCTCCTGTCCAGAGAGTACATTTTGAGAGCTTTGAGACGGTCTCAATTATTTAGATGTTTTATCATTTATATGTTTGCTGTTTATGGTCTCTTTATTTCCTCTAATTCAGAGATTTCTCCTGTTCAGAAAGGGGGAGTCAGTACCGAGCAATACTCAAGATGGGACAGCACCAGTTATTTGAATAGTATTAGCATTACTGTGGGTGGGGTCTTTGAATTTTAACAGTCTCATAAACCATCCCATTATTTTTCTGGCCGCCACTATATTTGCTCAGTTATGTTCACAAAGTGTGAGGTCGTCAGACGTCGTAATTCTCAGATCTCTTGCATGTTTTTTTCCTTCATAGAGTAGGTCTGATTGTGTCCTGTGTTCCTTGTTTCATTTAATTTCCTCGTTTCTACCATACTTCAGCACCTGTAACTTATCACTGTTAAAATCATGTTATTTCTGTTTTTTCAATGTCTCCTACAGTGCCAATTTACTTGTGTCTTCTGTATCATCTGTAAAGTTTCATTGTTCAAATTTCAGTTATATTTTGCTTGTATTTTCACATGTATTAATTTTATTTTTATCTCAGTTTAATTACTGAAAAAATGCCAAGAAGTTAATATGTAAACAAAAAGTGCTTATGAGATTTGCATGTCACAACTCTCATTTGCAGTTTTTGGATGGTGGTGCAAGTATGCATCCTACCTTGTTCTTGTAGTTTTATATAATTAATCTAAACTGATTCTATTTTATGCCTGGTTTTAAATAGTTTTGTACCTTTTGGGTAAATTTTACAGCAGCCCAACATCAATTTCAATCGGTGATATTGTTTCTCATGCAGTCGAATATCTGAGAGCTCATTGCAACAATGGATTCCAAAAATCCAAGTAAGTTTCATTATACAGTAATTAGGATTAGGTTTCCTTTATCGCGGTACTATATTTTAATCATATTGCATACTTTATGATAGCCCAAATTATCATAATTTTCAGGACAGAAAAGTGTATGAAGCAGTCTTTCATGCTACATTTATCCATTTAGCTAAGAGTATAATTAGCAAATGATTCACAAAAATATTAATTACACAATTTGATAATTGTCCCAGACAGACGTAAAGATCATTGCATCTTCGTTTTCTGATGTGTTGTTTTGTCATCCAAAGATTGTACATTATTAACTAAAATTCCAATTTAGAATATTTATTAAGTATTACTTAGTTTGCTTTCATCTAGAGTATGCACCTCCTCTCTTGGACTGCCTACCCTCCATCCTTCACCAGACATTAAATATCTTTGCTTATACTAAGTATTTAAAGTGCAATCAATACCTGCTTGATGGGGTTCTGGGAGTTCTTTTACTCAGCAAGACTGGCAGTAGGCCAGGCTTGACTTGTGAGAGTTGGGTCCACCAGGCTGTTGCTTGGAGTGGCCTGCAGGCCCACATACCCACTACAGCCCGGTTGGTCCGGCACTCCTTTGAGAAAACTATCTAGTTTTCTCTTGAAGAAGTCCACGGTTGTTCCGGCAATATTTCTTATGCTCGCTAGGAGTATGTTGAAAAACCGCAGACCTCTGATGTTTATTCAGTACTCTCTGATTGTGTCTATGGCACTCCTGCTCTTCACTGGTTATATTCTTCATTTTCTTCCATATTGTTTACTTCAGTATGTTGTTATTTTACTGTGTAGATTTGGGACCTAGCCCTCCAGTATTTTCCATGTGTATATTATTTGGTATCTCTCTTGTCTCCTTTCTAGTGAGTACATTTGGAGAGCTTTGAGACGATCCCAATAATTTAGGTGCTTTATCGAGTCTATGCATGCTGTATATGTTCTCTGTATTCCCTCTATTTCAGCAATCTTCACCTGCTCTGAAGGGGAAAGTGAGTACTGAGCAGTACTCAAGAAGGGACAACACAAGTGACTTGAAGAGTACACCCATTGTGATGGGATCCCTGAATTTGAAAGTTCTCGTAATCCATCCTCTCATTTTTCTGGCTGCCACAATATTTGCTTGGTTATGCTCCCTAAACTTTAGTTCGTCAGACATTATTATTCCCAAGTCCTTTACATGTTACTTTCCTACTATGGACAAATTTGATTGTGTCTTGTACCCTGTATTATGTTTAAGGTTCTCATTTTTACCATATCTGAGTACCTGGAATTTGTCGCTTTTAAACATCATGTTATTTTCTGCTGCCCAGTCGTAAACTTTATTAATACTGTATCTACTTGTAGTTTTTCAATATCTTCAGCAGAGGTCATTTTTAAGCTGATTTTTGTGTCATCTGCCAAGGATGATCCAACGCTGTGCCTTGTATATGAGTCTATATCTTATATGAGAATAAGGGAAAGCAATGGTGCAAGGACTGTATCTTGAGGTACAGAGCTTTTAACTGTTCTTGGACTCGATTTTATATGGTTGACTGTTACTCTTTGTGTTCTGTTTGACAGAAAACTGAGTATCCAGCGTCCTATTTTACCAGTTATTCCCATTGACCTCAGTTTGTGTGCTATCACTCCATGGTCAAATTTGTCGAATGCGTTTGTGAAATCCGTGTACTGTATACCACATCTGCATTCCCTTTTTCTTCTAATGCCTCAGTGATTTTGTCGTAATGGTCAAGTAGCTGTGAGAGGCATGATCTTCCCGTTGTAAATCCATGTTCGCCTGGATTGTGGAGATCATTTGTTTCCATGAAAGTAGTGACCTGACTCCTGATCAATATCTCAAATACTTTTATTATGTGGGACGTTAGTGCAACTGGTCTATAATTCTTTGCCAGTGCTTTGCTCCCTCTCTTGTGTAGAGGGGCTATGTTTGCTGCTTTAAGCGCATCTGATATTTCCCCCGTGTCCAATCTCATCCTACTCACTATACTGAGTGCCTGTGCTAATGTCACTTTGCATTTCTTTATAAATATTAAATTCCATGAGTCTGGACCCGGGGCTGAGTGCATGGGCATATTGTAAAATTCTCTTTCAAAATGTTCCATGCTCGTGTTGATATTGGTTATATTTACAGGGGTTTGGATATCACGCATAAAGAAGTTGTCCGGATTTTTTACTTTCATGCTGTGTATCTGAGTGCTAAACATATCCTCATACAGCTTCTTTAGGATTTCTCTAATTGTAAAATTAGTGTTATGAAAAATTAGAAATTTGTCATCCTCAATGTATGAACCTTCACTAATACAAATAGGTCCAATATTGGCAGTGATATTTTCTTATGATTTAGCATAAATGAGGAAATATTTTGGGTTTTCCTTTATTTCTTGAATTGCTTTTTTGTCTAGTTGCCTCTCTTCAATCTGATATGAATGCTTCAGTCTCTGTTTTATTTCTACAATCTCCCTGTTTAAATTATTCCTTCTTTCTATGAAAAGTTGTCTGCTTAATCATTTCCGTTGTTTTTTGTCTCTTTTTGTAGTGTTGCCTGCGTTTTCTTTCTACGTTGGACCTCTTTCTGGCTTTCCTCAAAGGAACATGTTTCAGACAGACTTCATAGGCTTCAGAAGTCTGTTTTTTCTATTCTTTGTGTATGATGTTTATTACTTAGAACACATTCCCATTGAACGTTCGTAAGTTCCCCATTTATTTTTGCCCAGTCTATCCTTTTATTATTATTATTAAAATTGGATTTATTGAATAACCCTTCTCACTTGTTGTTTCTCTTAGGCCTACTACCATTATTAATGTTAGTTTTCACTTCAATGTTGTCCGAGTACGTAGTGTTTGAGACAGTAATGTCGCTGATTAGCTCATCATTGTTTGTAAATATCAGGTGCAGCGTGTTTTCGTTCTTAGTTGGTTCTGTAATCTGCTGACTGTGCGAGAATTTGTCACAGAATGTCAGTAGTTCTCTGACTTGTAGTTTGTTATTTCCAGGTTGATTTCCTGCAATAATGTTATTTTTACTATTCTCCATTTTAAAATGGGCAGATTGAAGTCTGCAAAGAAGATAATATCTGGTACTGGGTTTGCTAAGTTATCAAGGATATTCTCTATTTTGTGGATTTGCTCAGTTAATTTCTCAACTGTTGCATCTTGCAGTTTGTATATTAAAATAATAATTAGATTTATATTTTCAACCCTGATTCCAAGTACCTCTACCACCTCATTAGTTGAGTTCAGGAGCACTGTTCATGCCAGTTCCTCTTTAATATACAGACCTACTCTTCCACCTGACCTTATTACTCTGTCACATCTATATAAATTATAATTTTGGATCCAGATTTCACTATCCATGTGGTCTTTTATGTTGAATGATTTGCTCATTCAAATCATTCATTCATCATTTGCTCATTTATTTGATCATTCAAATATGAATGATTTCCCATATTGTGTTTGACTTCTGGTGAGCTTAGGTAGTTCTACATTATAATGTAATTATACTGTACTGCACAGTTTATCATAACCCAGATTACATCTTTATTTTTCAGTCCTGAGAAACGCTTTACAGCGATTATGTCCCTCATGTAATATTATCGTGAACATTAATCAACATGTCTGCAAGTGTGGCTATAGGCTTTTTGATGCCAAACGTAAAGCTCAGCCGGAAAGCTAGGCTCAGGCAAATATCAAGAGATCAGAAAAAAAAAACATATACCTGTTGTACATGGTAAGCTCACTTATATTTTTATTCACAATGTTTAATATGGAAATAAATAACATATAATTGATTAATTTAATTTTATTTAAAGGAAATATTTTACTCCCTTTCATATTGTTGTAAAGATTACCAACATATATTGTCAAATGAGCAATTTATGTCATCTGCATTTAAAATACAGCTTTCACACACTTCACGTATTTGTGTTGGATAATATCATTTTCCAGCTTTACATAGAATACTTTGTGTTCTTTATCTATGTTCAGATGAGTTGCATAAAAGTGTGCAAGATTTACAACACCAAAAGAAATTGAAGGAGATTGAAGAGGAGATAACAAGGCTTCGAGCAATTTATGATTCCCAAAATAACAACCCAAAGAGGCGGACAATTATGTACACTGGCACTTCGTCTAGAAAAAGCAGAGCTTTAGGTATTAGTATTATTGTCAACAGTTAAATATAATCACTAACTGCTCTTAAATGTAATTATAAATAACTTGTTATAGTAATATATTTTCTGGGGGGAGCCCCGTCGGCTCCCCGGAGCTATCCCAGGCTGATATGCTAATGTCAGACTTTGGCATCAGTCATGTGTATGGAGTTCTTAGGCCTACCGGGGACCACGGCCAGAACCGGGCCCCCTCAGAGAGGCAAGGGGAGCAATGGCCTATAGAAGCCCCCGTGTAGTTGGAAGCATTCTATGTCTGCCATCGACCGGAACAGGCACCCAGAAAGGTAAGCGCCCCAAAACAAACCCCTATTCTGGTTAAAATTGCTACCTAAAACCGAACTAGTGGATAGAACTCCCCAACTGAAAACAAGCAAACTAGTGTGACGTCACACACTGCCGCGCCGCTGTCTGCGCAGCTCCCCCCTCCCCGGGAGGGGGAAGGGGGAGCCCCAGACCCCCCGCGCCGGCTACCCACACCTCAGTTCTTGAGGCTGATGCTATAGGCGATGGTCGTGTGCTCTGGCTCCGGTGTCGCTACTGCACTGTGCTTTGCGTGTGGTGTTAGTTTTGTGGGTGCGAGAGCCAGGAGTTATCTTCAGTACTCGGGCTGCATGCGCCTAGGGCTGCCTTCCCTAGGTGCCCTGTAAGTACTGCCCTTGGGGCTTGGGGTCACCTTCCACAGGCTCCTCGGGGTCTGCCTCTGCTGGTCCGTTTTACCTTTCGGTTTTTCGGCCGCCTGTTGGGCTCTTGGGTGTTCTGTTCTCCCTTGTTACCGGCAGGTAAGAGGCAGTTTGCACTGGTAGGGGCGCAGGGTGCTGCTCAGCTTGTATTTCCCGACATCGCGGCCGGCTCTGTTCCTTGGGGTTCGCTGTCCTCTTGCGGGGTTTTGTTTTTCTTTTTGTTTTTGCCTGGTGGGGGGTTCTGTCATTTTATTCAGTTTGTTTGCCCTTCCACTGTTCTCCTCGGTGGCGCCCCCTGCTAGGTCCCCGTGAGTGTACACGTCCCTGGGGTTCAGCTTTAGAAGTTTGCTTGGTAGTTTTGGGCGCCGGTTTGCGGCACCCTGCCTGGGACTACCTGAGCGCGAGTCCTCTTAAAGTAAACGCTCAGGACCCTGGGAATCCCCTAGGGGGCGCGTGGGTCCGATGGATGTGACCCCGGAGTCCCCACTCGCTGTGTGCGAGTTTGAGGGTTGCTCGGTCCCCTTGTCTCAGGGTGACCCTCATTGTTTTTGCCTCTGCCAC
Source organism: Procambarus clarkii (assembly GCF_040958095.1). Lineage (NCBI taxonomy): Eukaryota > Metazoa > Arthropoda > Malacostraca > Decapoda > Cambaridae > Procambarus > Procambarus clarkii. Next base: position 41,971,200 of record NC_091186.1, on the reverse strand, counting down.
GCTGCCTGTTGGGTCGGTGATACTTTCGACCCTGAGTCCTGTGAGTGTTGCTGCTTGCTTGTGACTCAATTTACCCAATCCTCTGATGATTCTATTCGGGTACAGGCGGCACGTGCGTTGCAGTCTAGGTTTCGTCTGTTGCAACGCGCTCGGTTGGTTGCTTCCCCGGATGCCCCGGGGCTGCCCCGCTTTGCTTTTCGAGACCCGGACTTGGGGGTGGGGGTCGCTTCGATCCTGGTTCAGTCCGCATCTCCTCGTCCTTCCCCTTCTGTTCGTTCTGGTCCCCCGCCCCTGCTTCCGGCCCCGAAGCGTCTGAGGGTTTCGGGGTCGGAGCAGGGGTTACTTGATCTCGAGACTCGGGCAGCTTCGGGGGTTGCCCCTTCCGGGGGGCGGCGGCAGAGGCATTCGAGTCTTGTCTCCCGGCCGAAGCTTCAGGGTCTGACCAGTGGGCCCCCCTTCCTCCAGCTTTTCCGGCTGCTCCATCCTTGTCTTGTGGGGTCGGGGCTTGGGGAGAGGACTCGGCCTCGGGTCCTGTGGTGACGGACCTCGAGGCTGGGGAGGGGCTGACTTGGGGGCCTTTGGGCCCCGCTGGACCCCGCCTGGGTTTTTCTTCCCACTGAGCGGGGCTTATTGTTACAAGGAGTGGGGTTTTCTTTCCCACCCTCTGCGTACGAGTTGGATTTGGTATCGGCCCCTCCCCGGGTACGGTTCCGTGTTCCCCCAGGTACGTCGGTTCTGTCCTTCCGGAGGTTTTCGGCTTATCGCATCCAACCTGGTGTGGTGCGAGCGGCCTTTGCAGCTTACCTCCTGTGTGACCCGGATTATGCCTCGGAAATGGATCCGTCCACGTTCAGGTTTGGGACTTCGTTCCCTTTCTGGCTCCGTTACGAGGTTCCGGAGTCGTCCTGGCTAGCAGACTGCCCCTTGTTTGGTCTGGATTCCTGGCATTCCTTCTGTCGTTCCCGCACGCTGGAGTGGCGGGAAGCTTCCACGGTGCTTCAGGTTTTCCTGGGGGGTGATCTTGAGTACCTGAATGAGTGCTTGTTTGCCCCTGCCCTTCCCCGCGATGTGGGCGTTATTCAGCTCCATGTGCAGGTTCCCTCCCTTTCGGCGGCGCTCGTGGCGGAGGACTTGCGCGCTCGGGGCCTTTTGTGTTCGGCCTTGCGGTTCTTTTCCCTCCTGGAGCTGTCTTCGGATTGGCTCGTGGAGGATGTGGGGATGCTTGGGTCCGTCCCGGGGTCCGGCACCTTGTCCTCGGCTGCGCGTTCGTCGGCTGCCTTGTTGAAGCTGTTCACGCCGATTTTGCGGGATGCGGTTTCCCTGTTCTATGCTTCCCGTCTCGCATGTCGGCAGGCGGTGCTGGGTTCCTCCGTGGAATCTGCTTGGGCTCTGGCTCTTAGGCGTTCTTCACCTTTTTGTCCTCTCCTGTTTGGGGAGTCGGCCGTGGCGCAGTTTATTCAGGCTGTGTCGGCGGCTTGTCGTCCGATGTCGGACTTGTTGGTTTTCCGGGGGTCCCGGGGTGGGTCTTCCCGGAAAGGTCGTGCCAGGGCTCGGGGTTCCTCTCGTCGTGGTAGGCCTCTGGTGTCAGGTTTGGGGTTGGCTCCTCCTGCGGACCCTCCCTCGTCTGTTCGGCGCGGTGTTCGCGCTGTGCGGGGTTCTGGGTCTCGTAAGGGTCGCCGGCCCTTTGGCGGTTTGCCCCTTTGACGGGGCGATGGGGGGGGCGGCTTGCGCCTGGTCCCACGATTCGTGGGCCTTTCGGGTCGTGTCTCGCGGCCTGCGGTGGCGTTGGGTGGCCCCTCCCCCCTTTGGGGGGTCGGGGCTGGCAGGGCAGGCTTCTTCCCCTGCGCTCTGTCGAGTCGTCTTGGAGTGGGTACGCTTGGGCGTCGTCGAAACGACGTCGTCCCTCAGATGGGTTTCCCGTCTGTTTCCGGTTCCGAAACGGGACTGCGCGGACCTGCGGTTCATTCTGGACTTGTCCCGTCTGAACCCCTGGGTTCATTGCCCCTCCTTTCGGATGACTACGCTGTCTCGGGTTCGGCTCCTCTTGGAGCCGGGAGCTTGGATGGTGTCCCTGGACCTCCGGGACGCTTATTGGCATGTCCCGATTCATCCGCGGTTCAGGGACTGGCTCGATTTTGTAGTGGGGCGTCTGAGTTACCGCTTTCGTTGTCTCCCATTCGGGTTGAACCTGGCACCTCGCGTGTTCACACGCCTTACACGGGTTGTGGTGGCTCGTTTGCGTCTCCTAGGTGTTCGGGTGTTGGCCTACCTCGACAACTGGCTGGTTTGGGCTCCCAGCCAGTCAGCTTGCTTGCTAGCCAGGGATTTGGTTCTTTCCCAGCTCGCCGGGTTCGGGTTCTTGGTGAACTGGAGGAAGTCCCATCTGGTTCCCTCTCGGGTTCGGACTTGGCTGGGTCTCGTGTGGGACTCTCGAACCGCCTCCTTGTCTCTCCCTCCGGAGTCTCTCCTGCGGCTGCGGTCCCGCCTTCGTCTGTTTCTGGAGGGCCCTCGGGTCACCCGGCGGTTGCTCGAGGGGCTGTGCGGGAGCCTGAACTTCGCGATGGTGGTCTACCCGCCGGGTCGGGTTTGGATTCGACGGCTGTTCTGGTTCCTTCGGGGTTCCCCCTTCCGCCTCTCTCGCGATCGCAGAGTTCGACCCCCGGGGGCCTTGCGTCGGTTGCTGCGTCACCGGCTTCCTCTTCAGGTTTTTCGGGGTTCAGTGCCTTGGCGCCTACTCGAGCCCTCGCTCGATGTGTACACGGATGCGTCGTCTCTCGGCTGGGGTTTTGTGACCAGTGCTCACCAGGCCGGCCAGGGGCGTTGGGATCCGTCCTTCCGTCGAGCTCACAGTACGGTGCGGGAGTTCGCGGCAGTGTGGTTTGCTCTGGGGAGGATTCGGGTGGCCCGCGGATCGACGATTCGGCTCCATTCGGACTGCTCTCCGGTGGTTCATTGCCTGAACCGCGGGGGTTCGATGCGGTCCTTGTCTCTTTGGGGTTGGTCGCTTCGGGTGACTCGTCTGCTGAGTTCTCGGGGTTTGGCTCTCCTGGCGGTTCACGTACGGGGCGTGTCCAACGTCTTGGCCGACGCCCTGTCTCGCTTCGTTCCCCTCTCCACGGAGTGGACGGTCGATGACGAGTCTTTCCGTTGGCTTTGCCAGACGTTCGGGCGCCCCGAGGTGGACCTCTTCGCGTCGGCGTGGTCGCGGCGTCTTCCCGTTTATGCGGCGCCCTTCCCCGATTGCGAGGCCGTCGGGGTCGATGCCTTTCGGCTCGACTGGTCGAGGTGGGGGTTCCTGTACCTCTTTCCCCCGGTTCGGCTGTTGCTCCAGGTCCTGACTCGCTTAGAGACTTACCGGGGGAGAGTTGTCCTTCTGGCCCCTTGGTGGCCGGCCCAGCCTTGGTTTCAGGCGCTGGTTGCTCGGTGTCCGAACCCGAGGGTTTTCCCGCGGCTCCGCCTCTTTCAGCAGATCGGGCCGGTACGTCACGTAGCTGGTTCGATCTTCTCCTCGAGTCTTCGCGTATGGTTT